>NC_057802.1:242394762-242572385 GCF_018294505.1 Triticum aestivum | reverse complement strand
GTGATCTCCTTGCCCTTACAAACTTCTTGGTTTCAACTCCACAATCTTGTCGGAGGCTCCCAAGCGACACCTAACCAATCTAGGAGAACCACTCTCCAAAAGGTAATAGATATTGTGTTGATGATGAACTCCTTGCTCTTGTGCTTCAAATGACAGTCTCCCCAACACTCAACTCTCTCTCACAGATTTGGATATGGTGGAAAGATAATTTGAGTGGAAAGCAACTTGGGGAAGACTAGAAATCAAGATCCTTGTGGTTGGATTGGAATATCTTGATCTCAACACATGAGTAGGTAGTTCTCTCTCAGAAAATGTAGGCTGGAAGTGTAGGCACGTTCTGATGGCTCTCTCACATATGGAAAAGGGGGTGGAGGGGTATATATAGCATTCACACAAAATCCAACCGTTACACACATTTGACACAACTCACCCAGACCGAATAGAAGAACTCGGTGAGACCGATTTAGTTCAAAATGTGAATTTTATGAATCTCGGTGGGACCGACTGGAACAACTCGGTGGGCCGGATGTGCTAGGGCTAGGGCAAAACCTCATCTCGGTGAAGCCGATTGCTTGAACTCGATGAGACCGATTTCAGCAAAGAGCAAACAGAGAGTTGGTCAAACAAACTCGGTGGGACCGATTGCACATTTCGGTGAGACTGAAATAATTGCAACAGGCAACAGAGAGTTTGCAAGGCCATCTCGGTGAGACCGAGATCCGTATCGGTGTGACCGAGGTGTTAGGGTTTCTGGCAGTGGCTAGGTCAAATGAACTCGGTGGCACCGGATAGAACAGTTCGGTGGGGCCGAGTTTGACTTTGAGTTTTGGACATATTTGGAAATGAGAAAGTGGTTGAGGGCTTTAGAGCAATATCACTAGGCACTTTGAGCAAGTAGACCATTAAGCAACGGCTCATCCCTTTTAATAGTATTGGCTTTCCTATGGACTCAATGTGATCTTGGATCACTAAAATATAAATGAAGAATCTTGAGCTTTTGCCGATATGTATCCTTAGCATTTTGAGGGGTCCACATCTCTAAACCATGCCATGCCAATCGTTGAACTTTCTGAAATATTTAACTTGAATGGATATTAGTTCAATGAGCTATATGTTGTTATGAATTACCAAGACCACCCGAGGATTAGTTGCACTTTCAATCTCCCCCTTTTTTGGTAATTCATGACAACATATAGATCAAAGCTTCGACAAATGATAATATGAATGAAATACATTGTCACTTTGAGAAGTATGTGATAAGCAAGAGCTCCCCTAAATTTGTGCATTATTTAAAATTTGCGTTGAATGCAAATGCACAATCGATTAGGATCATGGGGCACTCTTCCATGTCACATACAACTTGGTGGAGCGCTCAAAATGATAATAGTTAAATAACATGCACTCATCACCAAGGAAACAAGTAATCGATCATACACAAACATTCATGGATATAATCATGCAAGCACACATTTAGCATAATATGATCAAACAAAGATCACATAAGTATCTCACGAGCATAGCACAAATTGTAGCATAGGAATCAAACAACCAAACGACCAAAGTAGCAAGAGTAGGAAATGAAACCAACAAAAAGCAAGAGGCACTCTCTCTCTCGCTCGAAGCCTATGATCTATACACTTTCTCCCCCTTTGGCAACAAGTTACCAAAAAGTTTAAAAATGTATTGTGCTATACGACACTCTAGGCACGATCTCTGGGAGCTCCTAAAGGGGTCTTCTGGCTTGTTGCTCTGGTGTGCGTAGACGGCATGGAGAGGAGGGCGTATGCAAATGCCTCAGAAGAAGTCTGTGGAGCTGGAGGAGTTGACACTGGAGGTACAACTGTGGCAGTGGCTGCAAGTGCTGAAGTGGTAGTCCTGGAGTGTCTGGCAACTGGCAGAGCTGATGGTCTTTGTGCCCTTGGCACTCTTTGGAATGTGTCTGTCGTGCGTCTGTCATCCCTGTCCTCAGCATCCTCTTGAAGCTTCTCCACAACAGTTTGAATCTTAGTGCTCTTCACATCTAGGTCATGGAACTTAGTCTCAATGATCCTCCCAAGACTCTCCTAATTTTGAGTCAAGGTGGCCGAGCTCTTCTCAATTCTCACGGTGGCCTCAAGCAGATAACTGAGTTGATCTTTCTTGGTCTTGAGATTTGCAACTGAAGCATCTGGGGCACTTGCTGCCTTTGCTGCTTTTGCAGCCTTTGCTTTCTCTATCTTCTCCTGGGCATCTGCACAAGTAGGATGTGAAGCATCCATGACAACCTCGTTGTCCTCAAAGTCTGGCCTCAGGGGAAGATGCTCTCTGTCCAGTAGATATGTCCCAGTTCCCATCTTGGAGTTGATCAAAGTCTAAATGTGAGGGGCATATCCACAAGACCTCTTCTGGTCTGCTGTTGTTCTCTTCACAGTCTCTACAATCAAGCTCATCACCTTGAATTTTTGTGGTACATCAAACAAGTGAAGCAGGTTGATGGAGTGACCACGAATTATCCTATAATCTCCTGACTTGGGCAATAGAGTGTGCCTCAAGATGGTATTCTTGGTGGTCAAACCAGCAAGCAAATAATATATAGAGCCAAACTTGTGTGTCTCCAATGCTGCATCAGGGATTGGCTTGTACATGTTAGCCATGGATTTGTGATCCTTCCTAGGCTTACAGTACTAATAACCCACAAGTATAGGGGATCGCAATAGTTTTCGAGGGTAGAGTATTCAACCCAAATTTATAGATTCGACAAAAGGGGAGCCAAAGAATATTTGCAAGTATTAGAAGCTGAGCTGTCAATCAACCACACCTAGAGATTAATTATCTGCAGCAAAGTGATCAGTAGCAAAGTAGTATGATAGTTTTGATAGTAGTAGCAACAGCAATAGTAACGGTAACAGTGATAGCAATGATTTTGTAGCAAGTGCAGTAGTAACAGCAGCAGTAGTAACCTAGCAAAAACAAAATGTAGGAAAATCATAGGCATTGCATCGGCAATTTGTTGGATGATATTCATCATGTGACAGTTAGCTCCAGTTCATAAATATAATGTAGGCATGTATTCCGTAAATAGTCATACGTGCTTATGGAAAGAACTTGCATGACATCTTTTGTCCTACCCTCCCGTGGCAGCGGGGTCCTAATGGAAACTAAGGGATATTAAGGTCTCCTTTTAATAGAGAACCGGAACAAAGCATTAACACACGGTGAATACATGAACTCCTCAAACTACGGTCATCACCGGGAGTGGTCCCGACTATTGTCACTCCGGGGTTTCCGGATCATAACACGTAGTACGTGACTATAACTTGCAAGATCGGATTTAGAACATGGATATAATGGTGATAACATAAATGGTTCAGATTTGAAATCATGGAACCTGGGCCCAAAGTGACAAGCATTAAGCATCGCAAAGTCATAGCAACATCAATGTCAGAACATAGTGGATACTAGGGATCAAGCCCTAACAAAACTAACTCGATTACATGATAAATCTCATCCAACTCCTCACCGACCAGCGACCCTACGAAGGAATTACTCACTCCCGGTGGGGAGCATCATGGTATTGGCGATGGAGAAGGGTTGGTGATGACGAAGATCGAAGATCTCCCTCTCCGGAGCCCCAAACGGACGCTAGATCTGGCCTCCCAATGAAGAACAAGAGACGGCGGCGGCTCCATCTCGTGGAACGCGATAATTCTTTCTCCCCGTTTTTTCTGGAAAAATAGGATTTTATAGCATCGGTTTCAGGGTCTGTGGGCCACCAGGTGGGGACAACCTACCTGGGCGTGCCCTGGTGGGTTGTGCCCACCCAGGTGCCCCCCTCCGGTGGTTCTTGGCTCCAGAAATTCTCTTTTATTGTATAAAAAGTCCTCGCAAAGTTTCGTTCCATTCCGAGAACTTCTATTTTTGCACAAAAAAAACACCTTGGTAGTTCTGCTGAAAACAGCATCAGTCCGGGTTAGTTTCATTCAAATCATGCAAATTAGAGTCCAAAACAAGAGGAAAAGCATTAGGAAAAGTAGATACGACGGAGACGTATCAACTCCCCCAAGCTTAAACATTTGCTTGTCCTCAAGTAATTTAGTTGATAAACTGAAAGTGAAAAAGAAAAACTTTTACGAACTCTTTTGCTCTTGTTTGCATAAATAAGCTTAAACAACACCTAGGTTTTCATACAATATCATAACTAACCATGTCAACAATAACTCTTAAAAATTATATTAACTCATATCAATGACATAATCAGCTAGCGAGCAATAATAAGATATCTCAAACAGCAACACGTTACAAAACAACCATGATATAATATGATAATAGTGGTATCTCGCTAGCCCTTTCTGAGACAGCAAAACATAAATGTAGAGCACCTCCTAAGTTCAAGCAGCGACTAAACATTGTAATTCATGGTAGAAAAGATCCAGTCATGATGCACCCAACATTAGCTACACACAATGCATCAGCATGACAGCAGTGCTCTCAGGTTCTGGCGCTTATTTTAGAAGGTGATGACACAACAATAAAAGTAAATAGATAATCCCTTCGCAGAGGGAAGCAATGATTTGCAGATGTGCCAGAGCTCAAGTTTTTAAAACAGAGGTAAATGAAATTATGAGAAACGCACCCTTCTTGTTTACTTTGCGACCATCAGTTATCAATATCTTCCATGCTAAACACATTAGTAGCGGTTCCCAAGCGATAAAGTAAAGGTTATGACTCCGTAGGAGTTTTCGTTTGATTATTTGTAAGCTTTTTCTGTTTGCAGTTTGGGACTGGGAATCCCTATTACCACCCCTTTCTCGTGCAATGGCGAGTGAATAAATACTCGTCCTGAGAATAATCCGCTTAGCATGGAAGATACCAACTACCTCCAGTCGTTCCATGAACAATCCAAGCACACAAAAAGGATATTTATTTGAAGTTTTTAGAGATGGCACATGCAAATTTACTTAGGACGGCAGGGTAATACCGCATATATGTAGGTATGGTGGACCCATCTAGAATAACTTGTGTTTTAGGTTTTGGATGTACAAGTAGAATTCCCACTTAGTACAGGCGAAGGCTAGCAACAGGTTGAGAAGCGACCAGCTAGAGAGCAACAATGGTCATGAACATGCATTATGCATAAGTAACATTGGACACTAGCATGAGTAGGATATGAACACCATGAACATAAATATCACATGAACATAAATATCATAGAGGCTATGTTGGTCTTGATTCAACTACATGCATGAACATGTGCCAAGTCAAGCCACTCGAACATTCAGAGGAGGATACCATATCGTCATACTACATCACAATCATTTTGACTCAATGTTGACATCCAAGATAAATCATTATCCACTCCTATCTACTTACGCATGGCATGAGAAACTATAATCTCTAATTGTCATTGCAAACATGTTTAATCATAATGGGCTGAATCATGGATACTAGGTTAAATATATTTACAAAAACAGAACAAGTTGAGTTCATACCCGTTTCTCTCTGCCACGGCCAGTTCATCAAATATCATCATTATTGCCTTCCACTTGCATGATCGAACGATATGAAAATGATAATAGTGCAAGAGTGTCGTGGACTAAGCTGGAATCTGTAAACATTATATTCAACAGGAGAAGAAGGTAATATGGGCTCATTGCTAGATCAACAATAATGCATATGAGAGCCACTCAACATTTTCATTCTGGTCTTCTCCTCGGTATGACTAATAAAAGAAAAGAAATTCAGATAAACACACTAAAATATTTTTGGTGTTTTTGGTTTTATCTGAAAGAAGAAAATAAAGGGGGAAAAGCAAAAATGAGAAAAACTATTTACACGGGAAAGCTCCCAACAAGTAAAAGAAGAACAAGGAAATCTTTTTGGGTTTTCTTTTTAGTGCTACAACAATTTAATCTAGGAAGAAAAACCGAAAAGAAGCAGGAAATATATTTTTCGATTTTCTCAAAGTTTTTCAAACACACAAGAAGAAAGCAAGAAAATAAATTAATCATGGATAATACAATGAAAATGTGTGGACACCGACAAATCAAATGTGTGAACATGAATGTAATGTCGGTGGGAATATGTACTCCCCCAAGCTTAGGCTTTTGGCCTAACTTGGTAATCAGTCAGTAGCCTGCATAATGATCAAGGTAATTAGCTCACGGAGGCTCTCGGTGCGGATGCCTCAGCATGCCGTGCAGCCACAACCGCCGCTTTATGAGCTCGGGCCTCGCTCTCCAGAACAAAATATCTTCCCTTACTGTGGACATCAAAGAGAGCAGGCGCAGGCAAATATGTGTGTACAACGGAGTCTTGGTTAAACAACAATTTATAGGTGAAATTAGTGGGTTCACCTCTAAGAATCTTATGACGTTCCATAGCATCAAAGTCTAAATACTGTGTGGGTAAAACAGGGTCATATGGCAAAGGTGAAACACCCAGCTCTCTTGCTAAGTGTGTGGCATAAATTCCACCATAAAATAACCATTATTAGCGTTGTGTTGCAATCTACGTGCAACAATTGTCGGATTTCGGGCTCCGCGGACCCTAGATAGATTTGAACTATGGGGTGCGTGCGAAGAACTCAACCTCCCATTCTGCCTACTCGCCAATCTCATGGCCTAGCTCGATGAACGGGAAGGAAAAGGGACAAGGCAGTTTACCCAGGTTCGCGCTACCTTGCGGTGTAAAACCCTACTCCTCCTTTGTGGTGGATTGGCCTCGAGGGGCTGGGGATGAACTAGTATAGTCAGAGAACAACCTCAGGAGGAGGCGTGTTCTTGTGCTCGAGTGAGCTGGCGACCGTGAGGATGATCTGAATGATCTGTCCCTCTCGACGATGGTGGTGCTGCTCTACTTATAGTGACCTTGGTCCTCTTCCCCAAAATGGAGGCGGGAAGGGATCCCACCACGGCCAAATTCGAAGGCAGACAACTAGTACATCTTATCCTGACAAAAGTAGTCTTCGCCTGCAAAGCCTCTGGTCATGACACCATGGTGGGCTTGGCGATGACCTCCGTCCTGCCGTCCTGGCGGTCTTGGTCTTGTTGCATGGGAATGGAAACCTTTGGTTGATTCCTCGGGACTCCGCGTCTGCGCTTGCCTCCTTAGCACCAAAGAGGAAACTGTTGTCCTGCGCCCGCTAGCGCCCGCCAAGCCTTGGCCGTCATGGCTCACGTCATCCAAACCTCGTGAGGTGAGGCTTGCATAGAAATATCTGCTCCTCAGGAGCCAGCCTGAGGAGGTCGCTCCTTCTGGAGGTCTTGGTGTCATTCGCCTCGCGAGGGTCTTGAGTTGTTGCTGCTGAAGATGGGCCATACCAGGCCATCGATGGAGCCATGTCGTGGGCCGCGGGCAGGCAAGTCTGGGTACCCCCATTCCTAGAACACCGATAGTAGCCCCCGGGCCCAAGGCGCGCTCAGACTTGGCTTTGAGGCGAAGCCAAAGGGCAAGTGCGGAGTGCCAAGGGCCCTAACCGCCTGCGGCCTTGGTCGACGCGTGGCTCTTGATGGGATGTGGGCGTCTCCGCTTCCACACGCGGCCTCGGCAACTGTCCCGGGCTGACAAAAGGCTGGCGCCTGCCGCTGAGCCTTCATTGCCTTCCCTTCGTATTGCTCCAGTTCCCCTTCTCCTTCTGCTCAGAGCACCTCCAGATATGCTGAATCCTCTCCTCAAACTCGCCACCAATGGCCACCGACAAGGCGAAGTCATCGGCCCCTGCCGCGCGCTCGGCTTCCTGGTTAGATACAGCCCTGAGCGCGTCCACCATTGCTGAGGAGAAGCACCTTGCCGCTGTGCTCCCACTGACGACATGCAGCGGCAATGAGGGAGGAGAGACGGCGCTCCGGGTCAGCTCCGCCAAGCTGGAAGCCTTGGGTGAAACCTTTTACCCCTTCTTTCTGCACAGCGTCTTCGCTGGGCTGGTTCTTTCCTTCTCCCGTTTCTTCTACGCCATCCTCAACCATTATGGGCTCCATGCCCTCCATCTTCATCCCAACTCCATCCTCCTCCTGTCAATCTTCGCCTTCTACTGCGAGGCATTCATGGTGGTGGTGCCCTCCGTTGCGCTGTTCTGCCACTTCTTCTACCTCCGGGTAAGCAGCGGCTAGTGCTCTGGGTGCGCCAGCTTCATCGCGGCTCATGGCAGCAACGCGATCTCGAGGGCCTGGAAGAAGGTGGAGGACTTCCAGCACAAGTGGATCTTCATGGACGCCAAGCGCTCCCACGCTCGGCTGGAGCTGCCGACTGCCTTCTAGGCGAAGCTGGACCGGTGGGCTCACGAGAAGCTCGCTGACCCCCGGGCGGAGCAGTTGCTGGAGAAGATGACGGCTGACTTGGAGGCGAAGAAGCTGACAGGGGCCATGATCGTCAAGGAGTTCCCGATGCAGCGCCTGTCTCCGCTCCAGGCGCACTCGTGCCCCCTGTGGAGCTTCAAGGGTGCGGAAGACGACCTCCGGTTGCGCCCGGATGACCTGTCTAACGAGGAGTTGAGCAAGGTCGTGCGCACCTTGCTCGGGAAGGACCAGGGAGGCCCCCCAGAAGGCTATCTCCCGCTGTACCGCCACGACGACGGGGAAAAGGTGGCCACCGCCATGCCTGTCTTTGATGAGCGGGTGCTCATGCCGCTGAAGTCTTCCCAGCCCCCGAACTCCCCGGTGCCGGTGTCCTCCGGGGATCACTCCGGGGAGGAGGGGAACGAGGACTCAGAGGTGACCCGGTAGGGGGTGGGGGAGACCTCTGCCCCGCGGTAGAGCGAGCTCCTCTGTGCCTTCTCTGATGACGACGACGCTGACGAGCGCCTGGTCGAGGGGTCGTCGCGCTCCACCGAGGTTGTCACGAGGTCCAGGGGCACCCCTCTGAAGAGGCTGAAGCAGGGGACCCCGAAGAAGGACAGGACGGCGTTGCTTCCCCGAGGCGGCGCCTCCCACCTTGTCGCCGGCCGCTGCTGCCGCAGATCCAGCCGCCGCACGCTCGTCCGCCCCTGAGAGCGCGGCGACGCCCGTGCCCAGGAAGCTTGGGGGCACCGCGCTCCTGGGCAGGGAGAGGGAGTACGTCACCGAGGACCAGTAAGTGTATCATCTTGTCTTTGCTTCCTGCTCTTGACGTAGTGCTCAGACATTTTTCTCTCTGTGGCCTGGCTGACGCTGGCGGCGAAGACGAAGAAGGAGGAGGCGAAGGCCCCCGAGGCCAAGAAGCCCGCTACGGTCACGGTAACTCCGGCGCGGAAAGACGAGGCTGCCTCGCGTCCTCCTACGGTAGGGTTGCCCTCTCGAGGCTTGGGGGGCCAGCCTCAGGAGAATCCTACCCCTGCGGCCAAGCCGACTCTCGAGGCGCTCGCCTTCAGCGCCCCTGCTGACGACCCGAGGGCTCCGGAGCCCCCGGCCATCCTTGCTGCTGCTGCTTCGCCAGTCTTGACGCCAGCACCGTCTCCTTCCCCAGCCACCATGCTGGCGGGCCTTGGTTCTTCTGCCATGCCCGGTGCTCTAGAGGAGGCCTTCTCCGTGCTGGACCGGCTCCGGGACGATCTTCGGGGCCCCGACCGGCGCAGGGCGTCGGGGCGCCTGGAGCTGGTCTCGGGGTGGCCGGCATAGCCGCAGTCGCTCGCAACATGGCGTTGAAGGACGCAAAGGCCACCGAGGAGCGCTGTCGTGCAGCGGAGGCCGAGCTGAAGACCCTCCGCGATAAGCAGACCGCCCGGACCCGCCAGCTTGAGGAGCAGGAGGGGAAGCTGAAGACCCAAGAAGCTGCGCTTACGGACCGCGGCGCCGAGCTAGAGAAGGCAGGCCAGGAACAGGCCACGGAGCGCGGCCGCCTAGAGAAGCTGAAGGAGGTGGTGGAGGCGGCCCAGGCGGCCCACACCAAGCTCGTCTGCGAGGAGAAAGCTCGAATGGAGGCCAGGGAGAAGCTTCTTGTCGCGGCTGAGAAGGCGGCCACCGCGTGGCATGCTGCCTTTGACTCCCTCGAGCTAAGGTCCCGCAAGGCACTGCAGGATATCTACGAGAGCGGGTACGAGAAGCGCTGGTGACTCCGGAGGAAGGCCCCGTCGGACTACTCCTCAAGCTCGTCGCGGTGCTCGAGGGCATCGTCGTCGGAGTGGGCCCCATGGTGGAGGGAGAGGCCCGCGCGCATTCTACCTCGGTCGTGACGCACGTCTTCAGCCACCTCTATCTTCAGGACCCTGGCTTCGACCTTGGTGGCTTGCTTGAGTCCATGGACCCTGAGCTTTACGCTGCTGCTGCCGAATCTGTGAAGGATCAGGTGGAGGCCTTGCTGCGGAAGTTCCTCGTCGTCGATCCCGTGACTACGGCTGATAGCAAGGACGGTGGCGACGTTGTCGACGGTGGGCCTCCCTAGGCGGGCGACAGCGGTGCCCAAGGCTGAGGAAGAATCTTGAGGGCGGCGCTTCCCCTTGTTTTAGTCCTGCAACATGTATCATGCCTCGTGGAGGCGTAAGAACTTATGCTTGGAACTTTAAGAGACAATATGTTTTGTACTAATCTGCTAGGGTTCTGTGATTTCCTTTCCGTTGCTTTAATGTTCTGCGTCGGCAGGGCCCGGCCCCGCGCATAGCTCAGCCGTTGTTGGGTAGTCCGGATCACCAGGACGAGGCCAAGGGGTGAGGGGCTACGTGACCAGTTAGGCTCCTGAGTCGATGCTCAGGAGTCCCCCTTGACGTATGAACAGCCCTCGGGGAGGAGATGCGAGTGTGGTTCTAGCGTTCTGCGTCGGCAGGGCCCGGCCCCGCGCATACCTCAGCCGCCGTTGGGTCGTCCGGATCACCAGGACGAGACCAAGGGGTGAGGGGCTACGTGACCAGTTAGGCTCCTGAGTCGCGATTCTCAGGAGTCCCCCTTGACGTACGAAAAGTCCTCCATACCTTTCCTCCCCGAGCTCTCGCTCGAGAGGGGCGCGCGAAGACCAGGTCCAAGGTACCTGGCGAGGTGGTGTACACCAGGCGTGACCTGAGCGTAGCCCCTGTGTCCAGCCCCCTCGCGTGACTCTCCCGAGGGGAAAGCGGCGCGGTGAGGCTGAACACCGAGCCTGGTGGCTCGCCTGAGGTTACTACAGCCGTGAGGCTGCCCTCAGTTGTTTATCACCAGCGCGGAGCATGGCGCTTCCGCTCTTGCACGGGCATAGCCTCTCCTCGACCGTGTCGACTGCCAGCGCGGAGCATGGTGCTTCCACTAGTACGTGGGTGGGAGCTCCCTCTGAGGGGAACTCCGGGGCGTGTACAGCCCCACCCTGACACATGGCTTGCACGGCAGGGCTAGAGGAGGTGTGTATGGGCACTCGTGAGCCAGCGCGGGACTCACGAGGCCCTACCGCAAGGTGGGTTGTGCTTCAATTTGATTCGGAACACTTGTCATAGTCATGCGAGATGGTTAGGTGACATGCGCCAAGTGAATTTCCTGAGGTTATCGCATCAGAAGGCCAAACACCAATGACCCCAGGAGGTGACGTGAACGGGCCGGCCCACCAGACAAAGCTCAGCCGTTGGGTTTGTCGACGCTGCAGGGACGGACCCAAGCACAAACGCCGTGCCCAGTCTTCTCATGCGAAAGTCCTGAAGAAAGACAGTCGGCACGCGGCTCCCGCGGTGGTGAGGCACCGGGTCGCGCGCCCTAACTTATCCGCCCCCGATTAGCTCATGCCAGAACAAGGCACCAAGGACCATGGGAGGTGACGTGCACGGGAGCTGCCCCGCGAGCCAGAGCTCAGCCACTTGGGTTTAGCGGCGCTGCAGGGACGGACCCGAGCACAGACGCCGTGCCAGTCCTTAATCATGAGGTGGTTGAGGGTGGGTTTGCAAGGGCGTACGACGTTCATGGCGTCGAAGCACCGGACAGACAAGTGATAATCATAAAGCAACTCATGACCAAAGGGTAGAGTCAGTTCTAGTAGATGCAAGAATGATACATGCCGCGGGGATGGACCCACGCGGCTTGGGGATAGTGCAGCCCAAGGGCCGCCCCCAATTGAACAAACCAAAAAAGTGTTACCTGGCACCGTTGCTGAAGAGGTGTTGGGGTAGTTGGAGACGCGTGCTGCAGAAGTTGCTCCTCATGAGCCACCCAGGTCCTGAACCTCGGGAAGCTCTGGGGGCCTGGGGGCTCACGGGGATCCGTCACCACCTGTGACAGGATCGCCTGGTGCCTGGCCTCATGAGACGCCAGGACGCTCCGCATGTGGCGCTGGAATGTAGCAGCCGCGTTCGGCAGGCCAAAATGCATGCGAACGTAGCTGTGAGGGGCCCCTCGCACCGGCTGATGAGGACATGGCTACCACAGTTACACCCATATCCCCTGTTGTTTTACCTCTTGGAACAGTTGCTAGAGCTCAGATACGCCAATTAAATTATCAGGTACTTTCGTTTCTTGGTAATGTTTCTAGTGTTCATGAGAATATGATGCTGCCTAACTTAGATACATTTGTGTTGCTTGCAATTGAAGGGCCTAGCACGGACAAGAAGGATGAACATTGGAGCATGGTCAAGCACGGAGATGAAGGTGCGTGCGAAGAGAACAAGAACGGAGGTTCAAGTGGAGATTTCCGGACTTTGAAGCCACCATGATGACATACAAGAAGATGGACGAAACATACAAGATGGCCTTTCATAAATTTCGTCCAAAGCTTATTATTGGTGTTGCGCCACCTTATTTTGGGCCAGGTCCATGTAATCTATTTTTAGAGTCCATATTGTAGGGGAAACGACTTAGGAGGTGTTTTAGTCCCACCTTGCCAAGGGTGGACAAAATCCCCTCTCTTTTCCCTATAAATATAGCCCTTAAGGCTTCGTTTAGACTTGGGTTTTATTTAGTTAAAAGTTAGCCATCGCTGCAACTTCGTGTACTTCATTTGTGTCCAACGATCAGACCAAGACCGCTTATGAAACCCCACTTTTATCAATACTTCATCCATACTCGCAATATTCAGATTGCTTAATCATATTCTTGCTTGTTCTTCGATTGCTTGCAGGAATAGACCTTCGTGGTCAGGTTGATTGTGCTCCAGCGTGGTCAATAATCTCTCGGAGTTGGTTTAGCGATTGCTAAGGCGCGACGTCGTGCACGTTTGTAGTCGGATCGTCAAAGTCGTCTCCACCAAATCGATAGTTATCATCTCATCGAAAGATCGGGACCCTCGCCTCTATCAAGTGGTATCAGTTTTCAGGTTGCTCGGTGAGATTTTCCGGTTTTTCATAGTCTTAGATTGCATATGTTCTTCATACCTATAGTCCAAGAAAAAGCCACAAAAAAAAGTTAGATTAGTTCATCCATGTCCCAGATAGTCTGAGCCTTTTCGCCATTATCACTTAGTTTTTGCATTGTTGAATTTTCGGTTGCATCGTGTGTCTAGTTGCTGGTTTTAGTGTCTAAACTTTTAGAGTTTCGAGTCCTAGTCACGTTTTTGTTCACATCGCATCGACGAATACCAACGCTGCAACTTAATTTATTCGTCAGCATCACCATCATCCATCCGCTGCTGTGGTTTGTCGTCGTCTTTGAGCATCAGAAAAGTTTGAGAACAGATAAAAATGAGTTTTGAGAGAGAGAATCGGCTGAGATGTTTGGATCAAGGAGAGAGATCGGAGTACAACAGCGAAGGAGTCCCTCTCTTTGAGCTTCTTGGGGTTTGGTGCTGCTACAGTCGATGCCAAAAACCAGGTATCTAATCTAATTCACTTGTTAAAAAAAAGTTGTTCACCGATTGTGAAGAGGAGGACGTGACTTGGAAGGTTGGGACGTGGTAGTAGTACTACTTGGAAAGTCTCCTCATCTTTCACGTTTTGGCAGGACTTCTTTTCGGTTTGGGAAAGAATAAAAGGCAAGTTCGTTTGGAAACATTACGTGGCTTGTTTTAGGAAGTAATCTGGTTTTAGGAAAGAGAAGAAGAGACCAGATTCGTTTCCCACTTAGAAAAAAAAACAAGATTCGGTTGGAGGTTTCCATATTCTGGACGTGTCCTTGGAGAAAAAAAATACAGCGAAAAAAAGAGAGAAAAGATTGGAAGAAATAGATCACGTGGGTGCTTGAAAGGAAAGTTGAATCTGCACTTAATGAGGAATCTGTTTGTTGCGGAAAGTTTGGTGCGTATCACAAGGAAATATTAAAAAAAAGGCAAGTGCCAATCGATTTGGTTGGTGGCCATTTTTGTAGAGAAATTTTCTCTGGAAAAAAGGAAAGAAGGAAGGAAGGAAGGACGTGAGTTGTGCGCTACTAATTGGAAACTAATAAGAAAAAAAACAGATCGGCCAACATAAAGAAAGAAAGGATTGCGGATCCGTTTGACAAGGTTGAAAAAAAAACATGGCAGGGAGTTTGGGAGTAGTACTCCACGTCAATCCTTGAGAGATAGAAAAAAAACCTCTGATCTGATTGTAGTAGTTTCCGAAGGACTCCTGCGTGCAGTTTTTTGTTGTTGAAGGCAGGTTTGATTCTTAGATCGGTTTTTTCTTCGGTTGACAAAAAGAGAGAAAGAGGTTGGCGGAAAAAAAGCAAAGAGAGAGCAGCCACGTACAGAGTATTTGGAGATATAATAGTGCTAGTACTTTCTGGTTGCTGCATTGCTCATAAGTCTTGTTGCATATCGTGTGTGCACGTGAATTTCACTCGTGTCTTAGGCTCACGTCTCTAGCACGGTCTAGCCTAGGACCAGCACTCGACCACTTTGAGTGAATTTTAAGCTTGCATTAACTATTGTGGTTGTAGCATTTTTCTCACACATATAAAGCCAACCCAGCTCCACCTATTTCTACACTGTGTATATGTCTGTTCACCTGGCAATCGCTTTATCAACTTTTGGAGTTCTTTGACACCGCTGGTTGCCGGTCACCACCTGCTGCATGGTAAGAACTTGTAAGACTTTGATATTTGCGATACTGTGAGCGTTTTACCACCACTTCTCAGTAGTTCATAGGAACATTATTTTTGGATTTTGTTTGTTGTTTCTACTAATCATGACAGGATCCAGAGTTAATTCATGGGCTTTGTCGATCGCAGGAGACGTGCCACCACCTATGCAAAAACCACAACCATCACGAGGGGTGCACAAACATGCAAATGCACATGAACAGGTTAATGTTTCTATACCACCATTTAATGGCCGTTTTAGACCTGCTTTATATATTGAATGGGAGTTCGACATAAATCATTTATTTGCTTCCCATAATTTTGATGAACGTAAAAAAGTTAAGGTTGCGGTTGGTTCTTTCACTGGTTATGCTTTAGTTTGGTGGAGTGAATATTGTCGGTTACACCCTAATGATATACCTTCTACTTGGGATGATTTGAAACTTGCCATGCGACATACATTCATTCCCGCTTATTATACTCGTGACATGATTAAAAAGTTGCAACATTTAAAACAAGGTAGTGACACCGTAACGAAATATTATGATGCTTTACAAACTACCTTGTTGCATTCCTCTTTAGAAGAAAGTGAAGAAGATTTTATGGATAGATTTTGGGGAGGATTAAACCGTGATATTCAGGAGATACTAATTCATGAAGAGTGTTATCCTATGGATCGTTTGTTTCGTCTTGCTTGTAAAGCTGAACAGGAAATAAAACGACGTGTTGGCCTCAAGCAGAACAAGCACAAAGTGCACATTCCAAGAGATGATACGGCTGTTCGTTCAACTACTAGGCATACTATGACAACCACATCCGTTGTTGTGAGGACTACATCACCTACACCGTGTGACACATCACCACCGAGAGTGCCTACATCGTCAGGGTTGATCATAAGAGGTAATGACAAAGGTACTTGATAGAGGCAAAGGTGTCCCGTCCTTCGGTGAGATGATGGATATCGCTTTGGTGGAAGTCGACTTTGACGATCCGACTACGAACGTGCGATGACGTCGCGCCTTAGCAATCGCTAAACCAACTCCGAGAGGTTATTGACCACGCCGGAGCACGATCAACCTGACCACGAGGGTCTGTTTCCTGCGAGCAAACGAAGAACAAGCAAGAAACTGAGATTGCAATCTGGATATTGAGAATATCAGATGAAAGCTTTATTGATGAAGGTGGGGTTCTGTGACACCTTTGTCTGGTCGTTGAACACAAACGAAGTACGCGAAGTTGCAGCTATGGCGAACTTTTAATCTAAACAAAACCCAAAGTCTAAACGACGCCCTAAGGGCTGTATATATGGAGGAAGAGGGGGGAATTTCGTGGCCCTTGGGGAAGGGGTCTGAAACCAACCCTATCTCTTGTTTCCCCACACATACGGACTCTAAAAATAGCCTATACTCAAGTATTTCGAAATTACATGGGCCTGGCCCAATAATAAGGTGACGCAGCACCTAGAATAGCCTCTGGACGAAAGTTATGAAGTAGCATCTTGTATATTTCGTCCAAGGCTTCATGCACGCATTATGGTGGCTTCAATGTCCTGAAATCATCACTTGTAACTCCGTTCTTGTCCCCCATGCGCATGCCATCATCTCCATGCTTGTTCTTGCTCCAATGTTCATCCTTCTCAAAGCTAGGCCCTTCATTTGTAAGCAAAACAAATGTATCCAATTTAGGAAGCATCATATTCTCATGAACATTAGAATCATTACCAAGAAACGAAAGTACCTGGTAATTTAATTGGCGTGCGCGAGCTCTAGTAATTGGTCCAGTATGTATAGCAGCAGGGGCTGTGGGTGTAACAATGGTATTGATGTCCTCATCATCCTCCCCTTCTTGAAATGAAGTCGTCCTCGACGGAAGCTCATCTCCCTCACCCAAATAAGGCTTCAAATCTGCAATGTTAAAAGTGGGACTAACCCCAAAATCTGCAGGCAGCTCAAGTTTATATGCATTATCATTTATTTTCTCTAACACCTTAAAAGGACCATTAGCACGTGGCATTAGCTTTGATTTGCGCAAATCAGGAAATCTATCCTTACGCAAATGTAACCAAACAAGATCTCCAGGTGCAAACACAACATGTTTTCTACCCTTATCTCCAGCAAGTTTATATTTAGCATTCATACGCTCAATGTTTTCCTTAGTTAACTCATGCATTTTGAAGATCAATTCAGCACGTTGTTTAGCATCAAACTTAACCTTCTCCGAAGATGGAAGAGGCAACAAATCAATAGGTGCACGAGGTAGGAAACCATACACAATTTCAAAAGGGCACATCTTAGTAGTAGAATGCAATGAACGATTATAAGCAAACTCAATATGAGGCAAGCATTCTTCTCACATTTTCTTATTATTCTTCAAAACAGCCCTAAGCATAGTAGACAATGTTCTATTGACTACTTCAGTTTGTCCATCAGTTTGGGGCTGACAAGTAGTACTAAAAAGCAGTTTAGTCCCCAACTTAGCCCATAAACATCTCCAAAAGTGGCTAAGAAATTTAGTATCACGATCTGACACAATAGTATTTGGCACACCATGCAAACGAATAATTTCACGGAAGAACAAATCAGCAACATTAACAACGTCATCGCTTTTATGACATGGTATAAAGTGTGCCATTTTTGAGAATCTATCCACGACAACAAATATGCTATCCCTCCCCTTCTTTGTTCGAGGTAAACCTAAAACAAAGTCCATAGATATATCCTCCCAAGGAACACTAGGTACAGGCAAAGGCATATATAAACCATGAGGATTGATTCGTGACTTAGCTTTTTGACATGTAGTGCAGCGAGCAACAAAACGCTCAACATCCCGTCTCATCTTTGGCCAAAAGAAATTTGTAGCAAGTACGTCCTCCGTCTTCTTCACGCCAAAGTGTCCCATTAATCCTCCTCCATGCGCCTCCTGCAACAACAAAAGACGAAGAGAGCTAGCTGGAATGCATAGCTTGTTAGCACGGAACACAAATCCTTCATTAACGACAAACTTGTTCCAGGTTCTTCCTTCTTTACAATTCTGCAAAACATCTTTAAAATCAGCATCATGCACATATTGATCTTTGATGGTCTCCAAACCAAATATTTTGAAGTCAAGTTGTGAAAGCATAGTATAGCGACGAGACAATGCATCAGCAATAACATTTTCTTTACCCTTCTTGTGTTTAATGACATAAGGGAAAGTTTCAATGAGTTCAACCCATTTAGCATGTCTACGATTCAGTTTAGCTTGACTTTTAATATGTTTCAAAGATTCATGATCGGAATGTATAACAAATTCTTTGGGCCATAAATAATGTTGCCATGTTTCTAAAGTCCGAACAAGAGCATATAGTTCTTTATCATAAGTAGAATAATTCAGACTAGGCCCACTCAATTTTTCAGAAAAGTACGCAACAGGTTTACCATCTTGTAATAACACACCTCCTAATCCAATTCCACTAGCATCACATTCAAGCTCAAAAGTCTTATTAAAATCAGGAAGTTGGAGTAAAGGAGCATGTGTCAACTTATCTTTCAATACCGTGAAGGCTTCTTCCTGTGCGGTACCCCAAACAAAAGGCACATCTTTCTTTGTAAGCTCGTTGAGAGGTGCAACAATGGTGCTGAAATCTCTCACAAAACGCCTATAGAAACAAGCGAGGCCAAGGAAACTCCTCACTTGTGTGACCGTTTTGGGCTGCGGCCAACTCTCAATAGCTTCAATCTTGGCTTTATCAACTTCAATTCCCTGTGGAGTAACAACATAGCCAAGAAAAGATACTCGGTCGGTGCAAAAGGTGCACTTCCCAAGGTTACCAAACAAACGTGCATCACGTAGAGCAATAAAAACAGCACGTAAATGTTCCAAATGTTCTTCCAAAGATTTGCTATAAATCAGTATATCATCAAAATAGACTACCACAAATCGTCCAATAAAAGCACGTAAAACTTCATTCATTAGTCTCATGAAAGTACTAGGTGCATTAGTTAACCCAAAAGGCATGACTAACCACTCATATAAACCAAACTTAGTTTTAAATGCTGTTTTCCATTCATCTCCCAGTTTCATACGAATTTGATGGTATCCACTACGCAAATCAACTTTGGAAAATATTGTAGAGCCAGTCAATTCATCAAGCATATCATCTAGCCTAGGAATAGGACGACGATAATGAATAGTAATGTTATTAATGCCTCTACAATCAACACACATACGCGATGTACCATCCTTTTTGGCACAAGTATAATAGGAACAACACAAGGACTAAGAGATTCGCGTATATAACCTTTGTCGAGCAGCTCCTGTACTTGACGCATAATCTCCTTCGTCTCCTCTGGATTGGTACGGTATGGTGCATGGTTGGGTAGCGATGCACCGGGAATTAACTCAATTTGATGCTCAATCCCTCGAATAGGTGGTAATCCCGGTGGCACGTCTTGTGGAAAGACGTCAGCGAACTCCTGCAAAATGTTAGTGACAGCAGGGGGCAAAGAGGAAGGCACGTGCTCGAATGAAAATAATGCCTCTTTGCACACAAAAGCATAGCAAACAGATTTGTTGAAATCTAGCTCATCAATATCAGATTTTGTGGCAAGTAAACATGTACTTTTCGATTTAATTTCAAAAAATACTAGATGGTTTATTATTAGGTCTAATTTGTTGCTCAAATTCTTTTGCCACAATCTGATTTTCACTCTTATTTTTCTCATGTTTTGCTTTATTAGCTCTATTAATGTCATCTTTCAAAATGGAATCAGGAGTCATAGGAAGCAAAGTAATATTTTTATCCTTATGAACAAGAGTATACTGATTGTTTCTACCATGGTGTACAGAGTTTTTATCAAATTGCCATGGTCTACCAAGTAATAAGGAACATGCTTGCATGGGTACCACATCACAATCAACATAATCAGCATATGTAGAGATACTAAAATGCACACGAACAGTACATGTTACCTTAACCTTGCCGCTGTTGTTGAACCATTGGATGCAGTAAGGATGTGGATGTGGTCTTGTGGTGAGAGATAGTTTCTCCACCATCTCCATGCTAGCCAAGTTGTTACAGCTCCCTCCATCTATGATTACGCGAACAGAACGTTCCTTCACAACTCCCTTTGTATGGAACAAATTATGCCTCTGATTTTGCTCTGCTTGTGTGACCTGCACACTCAAAACACATTGAGCAACTAAACATTCATACCTGTCAGCGTCTTCAGGAGCCATGTATTGTGTCTCATTTTCAGAATCATCTCCACCATGTTCTTCACGTGTAATAAGAGCCAAAGTCTCCTCATCATAGTCACTAGCGGACTCATACCCACCATCCTCAGTAGCAATCATTACACGCTGAGATTTGCATTCTCGCGCATAATGTCCTCTTCCCTTACAACGACGACAAATAATATCACTTGTGTGCCCTGTTGATGCCATGGAAGAAGACGAGCTCTTTGCAGGCCCGGCAGGTGCGCTCTTGGCAGATAGTGGTGGTTGTGCCTGCTTTCTTGTATCACGGCTGGAGGTGGAACCTGATGGAGGTGCTGGTGCAGTGGAAGTAGAAGATGCACGCGGTGTCCATGATGAAGGTCGACCTGCAGAAAAGTTAGTTCGCGCCAATGCTTGTCGATCTTGCACTTCACGTTCAGCTTTACAAGCAAGATGGAATAAACGAGTGATATTAGTATACTCCTTATACTCTAGAATGGTCTGAATCTCTCTATTTAAACCACCCATAAACGTGCAAGCATAGCTTCATTCTCCTCAACAATACCACATCTAATCATGCCAGTTTGTAATTCCTGATAATATTCTTCTACAGAATTTTTCCCTTGTCGTAAACGCTGCAATTTTTGAAGCAATTCACGTTGATAATATGGTGGAACCCAACGAGTACGCATAGCAGTTTTCAAAGCAGCCCAAGTAGCTGGAATAGGATATAATCTACAATGTTCAGACCACCATACACATGCAAAACTAGTGAAAGCACAAACAGCAGCAGCAACCCGTCTCTCCTCGGGATATTGTAAACATGTAAAACGTTGTTCAGTTTCTAACTCCCAAGTAAGATATACATCAAGAATGTATCTACCCTCCACGGTGGAATATTCAATTTCAGTTTAGGAACATGGTCATGATCTCGTACCTGAGGTGGTGGTGCAGGCCTACCGTTGCGAACATATACCTGAGGTCGACCTGCTGGTGGTGGTGCTGGTGGCTGCACGTAGTTCTGATTTTGATCAACCTCATCCTCATAATCGCCCGCATAATCGTCATCCTCCTCAGCCGCCACAGTAGCAGGAGCTAAAGAAGCATCAACAGTAGGTGCAGCGGCACCCGAATTTTGACCAGTCTCAATTGGAACGCGCTGTGCTCGTCCCACTTGATTTGGAAGGCGGCGTTGGAGATGTGGTTGTTGTTGTTGTAGAGGTGCGACAGGTGCAGCCGGTGGCGGTTGGGGAAGACGCTTGAGCAATTCATTAAACTTGTTATCCAGCTTTGTCTCGAACGACTTCTCCATGGCATCTATCCTCTCCATAGCCTCTTCAAATCTGTTTAGCACATCTCCCACCTGGCCACTCATCATTTGCTGAAATTTATCATGCAACTCCTTGTTCGTCATGTTCTCCCAATCAGTCTCATCGGCTTGTGATCCTGCCATGGTTAGCAGAAATAGAAACACAAAAGAATATGATCCTACAGACTACTAGGAAGTGGTGGTGATGGTGGTGTGTCACAAATCCTTCAAGCGAATCTCAAATTCTTACCAGTTCTTACCCAGCAGCAGGTGGTGATCGGCAACCGTTGTAGTCAAAACTCTCAAAGCTTGGATAGAGCGATTACCAGGGAGAGTCAAACGCACGACGTAGATGTATGTGGAGCTGGGAAGGCTTATAATATGGTAGCAAAAAGGGTCAGCAATAATCAATTCAGAGATGCAAAGTTGAATAAACGCTCAACGACGGTACTGTGCTGGTCCTAGGCTAGACCGTGCTAGAGACGCGAGCCTAGAACACTAACAAAATCACGGCGCCGCACGTAAACAACGGAGGAGCACACTCTGAATTTTTTTCACTTTTTTTTTGCACTTTTTTTCCTCTTTTTTTTTTGCTCCGCAACAATTTTTTTTCGAAAAAGTCTACAAATGGTCTAAAAACTGCCTAGCCAGAATTTTCCAGACTTACTTTTTTTTGAAACTGGAACTATTTTTCTACTGCGGGTAACACAAAAGTTTGGGAGTCCTTCTCTGTCACGACTCAGAGTATGGCGTGATCTGGAAATCGAAAACAGAGTAACAAAATACTGGACTTGGACTAGGACTGGTGGCGGAGCTGAATCTGGTGGAACTCGGACTGGTGGCGGAGATGAATCTGGTGGAACTCGGACTGGTGGCGGATATATGTTGCAGGTGTACTCGGATTGGCGTGATGGCGGTGGATATGTGGTTATATACGTGAATCTCTTAGTGATGAGGACATCAATACCATTGTTACACCCACAACCCCTGCTGCTATACATACTGGACCAATTACTAGAGCTCGCGCACGCCAATTAAATTACCAGGTACTTTTGTTTCTTGGTAATGATTCTAATGTTCATGAGAATATGATGCTGCCTAAATTGGATACATTTGTTTTGCTTACAAATGAAGGGCCTAGCTTTGAGAAGGATGAACATTGGAGAAAGAACAAGCATGGAGATGATGGCATGCACATGGGGAACAAGAACGGAGTTACAAGTGATGATTTCAGGACGTTGAAGCCACCATAATGCGTGCATGAAGCCTTGGACGAAATATACAAGATGCTACTTCATAACTTTCGTCCAGAGGCTATTCTAGGTGCTGCGTCACCTTATTATTGGGCCAGGCCCATGTAATTTCGAAATACTTGAGTATAGGCTGTTTTTAGAGTCCGTATGTGTGGGGAAACAAGAGATAGGGTTGGTTTCGGACCCCTTCCCCAAGGGCCACGAAATTCCCCCCTCTTCCTCCATATATACAGCCCTTAGGGCGTCGTTTAGACTTTGGGTTTTGTTTAGATTAAAAGTTCGCCATAGCTGCAACTTCACGTACTTCGTTTGTGTACAACGACCAGACAAAGGCGTCACAGAACCCCACCTTGATCAATAAAGCTTTCATCTTATATTCGCAATATCCAGATTGCAATCTCAGTTTCTTGCTTGTTCTTCGTTTGCTCGCAGGAAACAGGCCCTCGTGGTCAGGTTGATCGTGCTCCGGCGTGGTCAATAACCTCTCGGAGTTGGTTTAGCGATTGCTAAGGCGCGACGTCATCGCACGTTCGTAGTCGGATCGTCAAAGTCGACTTCCACCAAAGCGATATCCATCATCTCATCGAAAGACGGGACACCTTTGCCTCTATCAAGTGGTATCAGATTTCCAGGTTGCTCGGTGAGATTTTACAGTTTTTCGTAGTTTAGATCGAGTCTGTTCTTCATACCTACAGTCCACGAAAAAGCCACAAAAAAATTAGGGTTAGTTCAGTATATCCGAACCAATCTGAGCCTTTGCATAATCTTTTTAGGGTTTTTGCTTTGTTGAATTTGCGGTTGCATCGTGTCAAGTTGCTGGTCTTAGAGTCTAGTCTTTTAGAGTTTCGAGTTCTGGTCATAAGTTGTCACGCCGCCGCCGCACCATCATCATCGCCTTGCCATCTACCACTATTGCTTATCCGCCACCGCTCTGAATCCGTATCCATATACCACCACCAATCCGTATCCATATACCACCACGGATCCGTATCCATATAGCACCACCGCTGCCATATCCTACCACCATATATCCACCACCAATCCGAGTTCTTTTCATATTCGGTTTGTTTTAGAGATCCATCTATTTTCTGTTTCGTGTTTCCTTGGCTGAGTAGGTCTCGGAAAAAAAAAGTCTGGAGACCCCTGGGCAGTTTTTAGGCCAAAATTTCGGCGACCAAAAATATTTTTTCCCAATCCTATTTTTAGGTCCCGGGGAGTGTTTTGAGACACTCGCCATCACAGTGATTTTTTGTCGCACTTTTTCGTCGTCGCTGCCCTGATTTCCGAAAAAAAATAGTCAAAAAAATTTTGTGCCTATCCTGTCAGTTTGACCTGGGAAGTGTTTTGAGACACTCGCCATTATAGTGATTTTTCGCAAAAAAAAGAGGAGCGCAAAAAAAAAGAGCGCGAAAAAAAGAGAAAAATTCCAGAGTGTGCTTTTCCCTTGTTTACGTGCAGCGCCGTGATTTTGTTAGTGTTCTAGGCTCGCATCTCTAGCACGGTCTAGCCTAGGACCAGCACAGTACCGTCGTTGAGCGTTTATTCAACTTTGCATCTCTGAATTGATTATTGCTGACCATTTTTGCTACCATATTATAAGCCTTCCCAGCTCCACATACATCTACATCGTGCGTTTGACTCTCCCTGGTAATCGCTCTATCCAAGCTTTGCGAGTTTTGACTACAACGGTTGCCGATCACCACCTGCTGCTGGGTATGAACTGGTAAGAATTTGAGATTCGCTTGAAGGATTTGTGACACACCACCATCACCACCACTTCCTAGTAGTCTGTAGGATCATATTCTTTTGTGTTTCTATTGCTGCTAACCATGGCAGGATCACAAGCCGATGAGACTGATTGGGAGAACATGACGAACAAGGAGTTGCATGATAAATTTCAGCAAATGATAAATTTCAGCACCACCACCAGCAGGTCGACCTCAGGTATATATTCGCAACGGTAGGCCGGCACCACCACCTCAGGTACGAGATCATGACCATCTCCCTAAACTGAAATTGAATATTCCACCATTTGAGGGTAGATATGTTCCTGATATATATCTTACTTGGGAGTTAGAAACTGAACAACGATTTACATGTTTACAATATCCTGAGAAGAGACGTGTTCCTGCTGCTGTTTGTGCTTTCACTAGCTTTGCATGTGTTTGGTGGTCTGAACATTGTAGATTATATCCTGTTCTAGCTACTCGGGCTGCTTTGAAAACTGCTATGCGTACTCGTTGGGTTCCACCATATTATCAACGTGAATTACTTCAAAAATTGCAGCGCTTAAGACAAGGGAAAAATTCTGTAGAAGAATATTATCAGGAATTACAAACTGGCATGATTAGATGTGGTATTGTTGAGGAGAATGAAGCTATGCTTGCACATTTTATGGGTGGATTAAATAAAGAGATTCAGACCATTCTAGAGTATAAGGATTATAATAATATCACTCGTTTATTCCATCTTGCTTGTAAAGCTGAACGTGAAGTGCAGGATCGACAGGCAACATTATTACAAGATGGTAAACCTGTTGCATACTTTTCTGAAAAATTCAGTGGGCCTAGTCTGAATTATTCTACTTATGATAAAGAACTATATGCTCTTGTTCGGACTTTAGAAACATGGCAACATTATTTATGGCCCAAAGAATTTGTTATACATTCTGATCATGAATCTTTGAAACATATTAAAAGTCAAGCTAAACTGAATCGTAGACATGCTAAATGGGTTGAATTCATTGAAACTTTCCCTTATGTCATTAAACACAAGAAGGGTAAAGAAAATGTTATTGCTGATGCATTGTCTCGTCGCTATACTATGCATTCACAACTTAACTTCAAAATATTTGGTTTGGAGACCATCAAAGATCAATATGTGCATGATGCTGATGTTAAAGATGTTTTGCAGAATTGTAAAGAAGGAAGAACCTGGAACAAGTTTGTCGTTAATGATGGATTTGTGTTCCATGCTAACAAGGTATGCATTCCAGCTAGCTCTCTTCGTCTTTTGTTGTTGCAGGAGGCGCATGGAGGAGGATTAATGGGACACTTTGGCGTGAAGAAGACGGAGGACGTACTTGCTACACATTTCTTTTGGCCAAAGATGAGACGGGATGTTGAGCGTTTTGTTGCTCGCTGCACTACATGTCAAAAAGTTAAGTCACGACTCAATCCTCATGGTTTATATATGCCTTTGCCTGTACCTAGTGTTCCTTGGGAGGATATATCTATGGACTTTGTTTTAGGTTTACCTCGAACAAAGAAGGGGAGGGATAGCATATTTGTTGTCGTGGATAGATTCTCAAAAATGGCACACTTTATACCATGTCATAAAAGCGATGATGCTGTTAATGTTGCTGATTTGTTCTTCCGTGAAATTATTCGTTTGCATGGTGTGCCAAATACTATTGTTTCAGATCGTGATACTAAATTTCTTAGCCACTTTTGGAGATGTTTATGGGCTAAGTTGGGGACTAAACTGCTTTTTAGTACTACTTGTCACCCCCAAACTGATGGACAAACTGAAGTAGTCAATAGAACATTGTCTACTATGCTTAGGGCTGTTTTGACGAATAATAAGAAAATGTGGGAAGAATGCTTGCCTCATATTGAGTTTGCTTATAATCGTTCATTGCATTCTACAACTAAGATGTGCCCTTTTGAAATTGTGTATGGTTTCCTACCTCGTGCACCTATTGATTTGTTGCCTCTTCCATCTTCGGAGAAGGTTAATTTTGATGCTAAACAACGTGCTGAATTGATTTTAAAAATGCATGAGTTAACTAAGGAAAACATTGAGCGTATGAATGCTAAATATAAACTTGCTGGAGATAAGGGTAGAAAACATGTTGTGTTTGCACCTGGAGATCTTGTTTGGTTACATTTGCGTTAGGATAGATTTCCTGATTTGCGCAAATCAAAGCTAATGCCACGTGCTGATGGTCCTTTTAAGGAGTTAGAGAAAATAAATGATAATGCATATAAACTTGAGCTGCCTGCAGATTTTGGGTGAGGGAGATGAGCTTCCGTCGAGGACGACTTCATTTCAAGAAGGGGAGGATGATGAGGACATCAATACCATTGTTACACCCATAGCCCCTGCTGCTATACATACTGGACCAATTACTAGAGCTCGCGCACGCCAATTAAATTACCAGGTACTTCGTTTCTTGGTAATGATTCTAATGTTCATGAGAATATGATGCTGCCTAAATTGGATACATTTGTTTTGCTTACAAATGAAGGGCCTAGCTTTGAGAAGGATGAACATTGGAGCAAGAACAAGCATGGAGATGATGGCATGCGCATGGGGAACAAGAACGGAGTTACAAGTGATGATTTCAGGACGTTGAAGCCACCATAATGCGTGCATGAAGCCTTGGACGAAATATACAAGATGCTACTTCATAACTTTCGTCCAGAGGCTATTCCTTGGGCCAGGCCCATGTAAATTCGAAATACTTGAGTATAGGCTATTTTTAGAGTCCGTATGTGTGGGGAAACAAGAGATAGGGTTGGTTTCGGACCCCTTCCCCAAGGGCCACGAAATTCCCCCCTCTTCCTCCATATATACAGCCCTTAGGGCATCGTTTAGACTTTGGGTTTTGTTTAGACTAAAAGTTCGCCATAGCTGCAACTTCGCGTACTTCGTTTGTGTTCAACGACCAGACAAAGGCGTCACAGAACCCCACATTGATCAATAAAGCTTTCATCTTATATTCGCAATATCCAGATTTTAATCTCAGTTTCTTGCTTGTTCTTCGTTTGCTCGCAGGAAACAGACCCTCGTGGTCAGGTTGATCGTGCTCCGGCGTGGTCAATAACCTCTCGGAGTTGGTTTAGCGATTGCTAAGGCGCGACGTCATCGCAGGTTCGTAGTCGGATCGTCAAAGTCGACTTCCACCAAAGCGATATCCATCATCTCATCGAAAGACGGGACACCTTTGCCTCTATCATCACTTGTGTGCCCTGTTGACGCCATGGAAGAAGAAGAGCTCTGCGCAGGCCCGGCAGGTGTGCTCTTGGTAGAGAGTGGTGGTTGTGCCTGCTTTCTTGTATCACGGCTGGAGGTGGCACCTGATGGAGGTGATGGTGCAGTGGAAGTAGAGGATGCATGATGAGGACATCAATACCATTGTTACACCCACAGCCCCTACTGTTACATATAATGGACCAATTACTAGAGCTCGCGCACGCCAATTAAATTACCAGGTACTTTCGTTTCTTGGTAATGATTCTAATGTTCATGAGAATATGATGCTGCCTAAATGGGATACTTTTGTTTTTCTTACAAATGAAGTCCTAGCTTGGAGAAGGATGAACATTGGAGCAAGAACATGCATGGAGTTGATGGCATGCGCAAGGGGAACAAGAACGGACTTACAAGTGATGATTTCAGGACTTTGAAGCCACCATAAGGAGTGAATGAAGCCTTGGACGAAATATACAAGATGCCACTTCATAAATTTCGTCCAGAGGCTGTTCTAGGTGCTGCGTCACCTTATTATTGGGCTAGGCCCATGTAATTTCAAAATACATAAGTATAGGCTGTTTTTAGAGTCCGTATGTGTGGGGAAACAAGAGATAGGGTTGGTTTCGGACCCCTTCCCCAAGGGCCACGAAATTCCGCCCCCCTCTTCCTCCATATATACAGCCCTTAGGGCACCGTTTAGACTTTGGGTTTTGTTTAGATTAAAAGTTCGCCATAGCTGCAACTTCGCGTACTTCGTTTGTGTTCAACGACCAGACAAAGGCGTCACAGAACCCCACCTTGATCAATAAAGCTTTCCTCTTATATTCGCAATATCCAGATAGCAATCTTAGTTTCTTGCTTGTTCTTCGTTTGCCTGCAGGAAACAGACCTTCGTGGTCAGGTTGATCGTGCTCCGGCGTGGTCAATAACCTCTCGGAGTTGGTTTAGCGATTGCTAAGGCGCGACGTCCTCGCACGTTCGTAGTCGGATCGTCAAAGTCGACTTCCTCCAAAATGATAGCCACCATCTCATCGAAAGACGGGACACCTTTGCCTCTATCAAGTGGTATCAGATTTCCAGGTTGCTCGGTGAGATTTTACAGTTTTTCGTAGTTTAGATCGAGTCTGTTCTTCATACCTATAGTCCACGAAAAACCCAAAAAAAATTTAGGGTTAGTTCATCCTATCCGAACCAATCTGAGCCTTGGCATAATCTTTTCTGTGTTTGCTTTGTTGAATTTGCGGTTGCATCGTCGTGTGAAGTTGCTGGTCTTAGCGTCTAGTCCTTTAGAGTTTCGAGTTCTGTTCACAGGTTGTCACGTCGCCGCTGCCATATATCACCACCGCATCATCATCATCGCTGCTGCCATATACCACCACCGCACCAACTTCATCGCCGCTGCCATATACCACCACCACATATTCACCGCCAATCCGAGTCCATATACGCCACCACATATCTGCCGCCATCCCGCCAATCCGAGTACACCTGCAACATATATCCGCCACCAGTCCGAGTTCCACCAGATTCATCGCCGCCACCAGTCCGAGTTCCACCAGATTCATCTCCGCCACCAGTCCTAGTCCGAGTCCAGTATTTTGTTACTCTGTTTTGGATTTCCAGATCACGCCATACTCCGAGTCGTGACAGAGAAGGACTCCCAAACTTCTGTGTTACCCGCAGTAGAAAAATAGTTCCAGTTTCAAAAAAAAACTAAGTCTGGAAAATTCTGGCTAGGAAGTTTTTAGACCATTTGTAGACTTTTTCAAAAAAAATTTGTTGCGGAGCAAAAAAAAAAGGAAAAAAAGTGCAAAAAAAAAGTGAATTTTTTTCTCAGAGTGTGCTCCTCCCTTGTTTACGTGCAGCCCGTGATTTTGTTAGTGTTCTAGGCTCGCATCTCTAGCACGGTCTAGTCTAGGACCAGCACAGTACCGTCGTTGAGCGTTTATTCAACTTTGCATGTCTGAATTGATTATTGCTGACCCTTTTTGCTACCATATTATAAGCCTTCCCAGCTCCACATACATCTGCGTCGTGCGTTTGACTCTCCCTGGTAATCGCTCTATCCAAGCTTTGAGAGTTTTGACTACAACGGTTGCCGATCACCACCTGCTGCTGGGTAAGAACTGGTAAGAATTTGAGATTCGCTTGAAGGATTTGTGACACACCACCATCACCACCACTTCCTAGTAGTCTGTAGGATCATATTCTTTTGTGTTTCTATTGTTGCTAACCATGGCAGGATCACAAGCCGATGAGACTGATCGGGAGAACATGACGAACAAGGAGTTGCATGATAAATTTCAGCAAATGATGAGTGGCCAGGTGGGAGATGTGCTAAACAGATTTGAAGAGGCTATGGAGAGGATAGATGCCGTGGAGAAGTCGTTCGAGACAAAGCTGGATAACAAGTTTAATGAATTGCTCAAGCGTCTTCCCCAACCACCACCGGCTGCACCTGTCGCACCTCTACAACAACAACAACCACATCTCCAACGCCGCCTTCCAAATCAAGTGGGACGAGCACAGCGCGTTCCAATTGAGACTGGTCAAAATTCGGGTGCCGCTGCACCTACTGTGGATGCTTCTTTGGCTCCTGCTACTGCGGCGGCTGAGGAGGATGACGATTATGCGGGCGATTATGAGGATGAGGTTGATCAAAATCAGAACTACGTGCAGCCACCAGCACCACCACCAGAAGGTCGAACTCAGGTATATATTCGCAACGGTAGGCCTGCACCACCACCTCAGGTACGAGATCATGACCATGTTCCTAAACTGAAATTGAATATTCCACCGTTTGAGGGTAGATACATTCCTGATGTATATCTTACTTGGGAGTTAGAAACTGAACAACGTTTTACATGTTTACAATATCCCGAGGAGAGACGGGTTGATGCTGCTATTTGTGCTTTCACTAGTTTTGCATGTGTATGGTGGTCTGAACATTGTAGATTATATCCTATTCCAGCTACTTGGGCTGCTTTGAAAACTGCTATGCGTACTCGTTGGGTTCCACCATATTATCAACGTGAATTGCTTCAAAAACTGCAGCGTTTACGACAAGGAAAAAATTCTGTAGAAGAATATTATCAGGAATTACAAACTGGCATGATTAGATGTGGTATTGTTGAGGAGAATGAAGCTATGCTTGCACATTTTATGGGTGGATTAAATAGAGAGATTCAGACTATTCTAGAGTATAAGGATTATAATAATATCACTCGTTTATTCCATCTTGCTTGTAAAGCTGAACGTGAAGTGCAGGATCGACAAGCATTAGCGCGAACTAACTTTTCTGCAGGTCGACCTTCATCATGGACACCGCGTGCATCTTCTACTTCCACTACACCAGCACCTCCATCAGGTTCCAACTCCAGCCATGATACAAGAAAGCAGGCACAACCACCGCTATCTGCCAAGAGCGCACCTGCCGGGCCTGCACAGAGCTCTTCTTCTTCCATGGCGTCAACAGGGCACACAAGTGATATTATTTGCCGTCGTTGTAAGGGAAGAGGTCATTTTGCGAGAGAATGCAAATCTCAGCGTGTGATGATTGCTACTGAGGATGGTGGGTATGAGTCCGCTAGTGACTATGATGAGGAGACTTTGGCTCTTATTACACATGAAGAACACGGTGGAGATGATTCTGATCATGAGACGCAATACATGGCTGCTGAAGATGCTGACAGGTATGAATGTTTAGTTGCTCAACATGTTTTGAGTGTGCAGGTTACACAAGCTGAGCAAAATCAGAGGCATAATTTGTTCCATACAAAGGGAGTTGTGAAGGAACGTTCTATTCGCGTCATCATAGATGGAGGGAGGTGCAACAACTTGGCTAGCATGGAGATGGTGGAGAAGCTATCTCTCACCACAAGACCACATCCACATCCTTACTACATCCAATGGTTCAACAACAGCGGCAAGGTTAAGGTAACACGTACTGTTCGGGTGCATTTTAGTATCTCTACATATGCTGATTATGTTGATTGTGATGTGGTACCTATGCAAGCATGTTCCTTATTACTTGGTAGACCATGGCAATTTGATAAAAATTCTGTACACCATGGTAGAAACAATCAGTATACTCTTGTTCATAAGGATACAAATATTACTTTGCTTCCTATGACTCCGGATTCCATTTTGAAAGATGACATTCATAGAGCTAATAAAGCAAAACAGGAGAAAAATAAGAGTGAAAATCAGATTGTGGCAACAGAATTTGAGCAACAAATGAAGCCTAATAATAAACCATCTAGTGTTGCTTCTGAAATTAAATTGAAAAGTGCCTGTTTACTTCCCACCAAATCTGATATTGATGAGCTAGTTTTTAGCAAATCTGTTTGCTATGCTTTTGTGTGCAAAGAGGCATTATTTTCATTCGAGGACGTGCCTTCCTCTTTGCCCCTGCAGTCACTAACATTTTGCAGGAGTTCGCTGACGTCTTCCCACAAGACGTGCCACCGGGATTACCACCTATTCGAGGGATTGAGCATCAAATTGACTTAATTCCCGGTGCATCGCTACCCAACCGTGCACCATACCGTACAAATCCAGAGGAGACGAAGGAGATTATGCGTCAAGTACAGGAGCTGCTCGACAAAGGTTATATTCGCGAATCCCTTAGTCCTTATGTTGTTCCTATTATTCTAGTGCCGAAAAAGGATGGTACGTCGCGTATGTGTGTTGATTGTAGAGGCATTAATAATATTACTATTCGTTATCGTCATCCTATTCCTAGGCTAGATGATATGCTTGATGAATTGAGTGGCTCTACAATATTCTCCAAAGTTGATTTGCGTAGTGGATACCATCAAATTCGTATGAAATTGGGAGATGAATGGAAAACAACATTTAAAACTAAGTTTGGTTTATATGAGTGGTTAGTCATGCCTTTTGGGTTAACTAATGCACCTAGTACTTTCATGAGACTAATGAACGAAGTTTTACGTGCTTTCATTGGACGATTTGTGGTAGTCTATTTTGATGATATACTGATTTATAGCAAATCTTTGGAAGAACATTTGGAACATTTACGTGCTGTTTTTATTGCTCTACGTGATGCACGTTTGTTTGGTAACCTTGGGAAGTGCACCTTTTGCACCGACCGAGTATCTTTTCTTGGCTATGTTGTTACTCCACAGGGAATTGAAGTTGATAAAGCCAAGATTGAAGCTATTGAGAGTTGGCCGCAGCCCAAAACGGTCACACAAGTGCGGAGTTTTCTTGGACTCGCTGGTTTCTATAGGCGTTTTGTGAGAGATTTTAGCACCATTGCTGCACCTCTCCACGAGCTTACAAAGAAGGATGTGCCTTTTGTTTGGGGTACCGCACAGGAAGAAGCCTTCACGGTATTGAAAGATAAGTTGACACATGCTCCTTTACTCCAACTTCCTGATTTTAATAAGACTTTTGAGCTTGAATGTGATGCTAGTGGAATTGGATTAGGAGGTGTGTTATTACAAGATGGCAAACCTGTTGCATATTTTTCTGAAAAATTGAGTGGGCCTAGTCTGAACTATTCTACTTATGATAAAGAATTATATGCTCTTGTTCGGACTTTAGAAACATGGCAACATTATTTATGTCCTAAAGAATTTGTTATACATTCTGATCATGAATCTTTGAAACACACTAAAAGTCAAGCAAAACTGAACCGTAGACATGCTAAATGGGTTGAATTCATTGAGACTTTCCCTTATGTCATTAAACACAAGAAGGGTAAAGAAAATGTTATTGCTGATGCATTGTTCGTCGTTATACTATGCTTTCACAACTTGACTTTAAAATATTTGGTTTGGAGACCATCAAAGATCATTATGTGCATGATGCTGAATTTAAAGATGTATTGCAGAATTGTAAAGAAGGTAGAACATGGAACAAGTTCGTCGTTAATGATGGATTTGTGTTTCGTGCTAACAAGCTATGCATTCCAGCTAGCTCCGTTCGTCTTTTGTTGTTGCAGGGAGGCGCATGGAGGAGGACTAATGGGACACTTTGGCGGGAAGAAGACGGAGGATATACTTGCTACACATTTCTTTTGGCCAAAGATGAGACGGGATGTTGAGCGTTTTGTTGCTCGCTGCACTACATGTCAAAAAGCTAAGTCGCGACTCAATCCTCATGGTTTATATATGCCTTTGCCTGTACCTAGTGTTCATTGGGAGGATATATCTATGGACTTTGTTTTAGGTTTACCTCGAACAAAGAAGGGGAGGGATAGCATATTTGTTGTCGTGGATAGATTCTCGAAAATGGCACACTTTATACCATGTCATAAAAGCGATGATGCTGTTAATGTTGCTGATTTGTTCTTTCGTGAAATTATTCGCTTGCATGGTGTGCCAAATACTATTGTTTCAAATCGTGATACTAAATTACTTAGCCACTTTTGGAGATGTTTATGGGCTAAGTTGGGGACTAAACTGCTTTTTAGTACTACTTGTCACCCCCAAACTGATGGACAAACTGAAGTAGTCAATAGAACATTGTCTACTATGCTTAGGGCTGTTTTGAAGAATAATAAGAAAATGTGGGAAGAATGCTTGCCTCATATTGAATTTGCTTATAATCGTTCATTGCATTCTACTACTAAGATGTGCCCTTTTCAAATTGTGTATGGTTTCCTACCTCGTGCACCAATTGATTTGTTGCCTCTTCCATCTTCGGAGAAGCTAATTTTAATGCTAAAGAACGTGCTGAATTGATTTAAAAAATGCATGAGTTAACTAAGGAAAACATTGAGCGTATGAATGTTAAATATAAACTTGCTGGAGATAAGGGTAGAAAACATGTTGTGTTTGCACCTGGAGATCTTGTTTGGTTACATTTGCGTAAGGATAGATTTCCTAATTTGCGCAAATCAAAGCTAATGCCACGTGCTGATGGTCCTTTTAAGGAGCTGGAGAAAATAAATGATAATGCATATAAACTTGAGCTACCTGCAGATTTTGGGGTTAGTCCCACTTTTAACAATGCAGATTTGAAGCCTTATTTGGGTGAGGAAGATGAGCTTCCGTCGAGGACGACTTCATTTTAAGAAGGGGAGGATGATGAGGACATCAATACCATTGTTACACCCACAGCCCCTACTGTTACATATAATGGACCAATTACTAGAGCTCGCGCACGCCAATTAAATTACCAGGTACTTTCGTTTCTTGGTAATGATTCTAATGTTCATGAGAATATGATGCTGACTAAATTGGATACTTTTGTTTTGCTTACAAATGAAGGGCCTAGCTTGGAGAAGGATGAACATTGGAGCAAGAACAAGCATGGAGTTGATGGCATGCGCAAGGGGAACAAGAACGGAGTTACAAGTGATGATTTCAGGACTTTGAAGCCACCATAAGGAGTGCATGAAGCCTTGGACGAAATATACAAGCTGCCACTTCATAAATTTCATCTAGAGGCTATTCTAGGTGCTGCGTCACCATATTATTGGGCTAGGCCCATGTAATTTCGAAATACATAAGTATAGGCTATTTTTAGAGTCCGTATGTGTGGGGAAACAAGAGATAGGGTTGGTTTCGGACCCCTTCCCCAAGGGCCACGAAATTTCCCCCCTCTTCCTCCATATATACAGCCCTTAGGGCACCGTTTAGACTTTGGGTCTTGTTTAGATTAAAAGTTCGCCATAGCTGCAACTTCGCGTACTTCGTTTGTGTTCAACGACCAGACAAAGGCGTCACAGAACCCCACCTTGATCAATAAAGCTTTCCTCTTATATTCGCAATATCCAGATTGCAATCTTAGTTTCTTGCTTGTTCTTCGTTTGCCTGCAGGAAACAGACCTTCGTGGTCAGGTTGATCGTGCTCCGGCGTGGTCAATAACCTCTCGGAGTTGGTTTAGCGATTGCTAAGGCGCGACGTCCTCGCACGTTCGTAGTCGGATCGTCAAAGTCGACTTCCTCCAAAACGATAGCCACCATCTCATCGAAAGACGGGACACCTTTGCCTCTATCAATGCACGTGGTGTCCATAATGAAGGTCGACCTGCAGAAAAGTTAGTTCACGCCAATGCCTGTCGATCCTGCACTTCACGTTCAGCTTTACAAGCAAGATGTAATAAACGAGTGATATTATTATACTCCTTATACTCTAGAATGGTCTGAATCTCTCTATTTAATCCACCCATAAATCGTGCAAGCATAGCTTCATTCTCCTCAACAATACCACATCTAATCATGCCAGTTTGTAATTCCTGATAATATTCTTCTATAGAATTTTTCCTTGTCTTAAACGCTGCAATTTTTGAATTAATTCACGTTGATAATATGGTGGAACCCAACGAGTACGCATAGCAGTTTTCAAAGCAGCCCAAGTAGCTGGAATGGGATATAATCTACAATGTTCTGACCACCAAACACATGCAAAACTAGTGAAAGCACAAACAGCAGCAGGAACACGTCTCTCCTTAAGATATTGTAAACATGTAAACCGTTGTTCAGTTTCTAACTCCAAAGTAAGATATATATCAGGAACATATCTACCCTCAAATGGTGGAATATTCAATTTTAGTTTAGAAAGATGGTCATGAGCTTGTACCTCAGGTGGTGGTGCAGCCCTACCGTTGCGATGATATGCATGAGGACGACCTGGTGGTGGTGGTGTTGGTGGTTGCACGTAGTTCTGATTTTGATCAACCTCATCCTCGTAATGGTCCTCCACCTCTGCAGTAGCAGCAGGAGCTACAGAAGCATCAACAGTAGGTACACCGACACCAGAAGTTTGACCAGGCTCAAGGGGAACGCGCTGTGCTCGTCCCACTTGATTTGGAAGGCGATATTGTTGTTGTTGTTGTAGAAGTGCGACAGGTGCAGCAGGCGGTGGAAGACACGCAAGCAGTTCATTAAATCTGTTATCGAGCTTTGTTTCGAACGTCTTCTCAAGGCCAGTGATCTTCTCCATGGCCTCTTCAAAATTGTTCAGCACATCTTGCACCTGTTCAGTCATCATTTGTTGACACTTATCATGAAGCTCCTTGTTCGTTAAATTCTCCCAGTCAATCTCGTCGGCTTGTGATCCTGGCATGGTTAGCAGCAATAGAAACACAGAATAATATGATCCTACAGACTACTAACAAGTGGTGGTGGTGGTGGGTGTCACAAATCCGTCAAGTAAATCTCAAATTCTTACCAGTTCTTACCAAGCAGCAGGTGGTGAACGACAACCGTTGTAGTCAAAACTCTCAAAGCTTGGATAGAGCGATTACCAGGGAGATTCAAACGCATGACGTAGATGTATGTGGAGCTGGGAAGGCTTATAATATGGTAGCAAAAAGGGTCAGCAATAATCAATTCAGATATGCAAAGTTGAATAACGCTCAACGATGGTACTGTGCTGGTCCTAGGCTAGACCGTACTAGAGACGCGAGCCTAGAACACTAACAAAATCTCGGCGCTACACGTAAACAAGGGAGTAGCACACTCTGTATTTTTTCTTTTTTCACTTTTTTTGCACTTTTTTTCCTCTCTTTTTTTGCTCCACAACAATTTTTTTTGAAAAAGTCTACAAATGTCCTAAAAACTGCCTAGCCAGAATTTTCCAGACTGGAACTATTTTTTGAAACTGGAACTATTTTTCTTCTGTGGATGGCTCGGAAGTTGGGGAGTCCTACTCTGTCACGACTCGGATTGGCGGTGAATATGTGGTGGTGGTATATGGCAGCGGCGATGAAGTTGGTACGGTGGTGGTATATGGCAGCAACGATGATGATGATGCGGTGCTGATATATGGCACCGGCGACGTGACAACCTGTGAACAAAACTCGAAACTTTAAAGGACTAGACGCTAAGACCAGCAACTTGACACGACGATGCAACCGCAAATGCAACAAAGCAAAAACAGAAAAGATTATGCAAAGGCTCAGATTGGTTCGAGTAGGATAATTAACCCTAATTTTTTTTGGCTTTTTCGTGGACTATAGGTATGAAGAACAGACTCGAAATAAACTACGAAAAACTGTAAAATCTCACCGAGCAACCTAGAAATCTGATACCACTTGATAGAGGCAAAGGTGTCCCGTCTTTCGATGAGATGGTGGCTATCGTTTTGGAGGAACGATATTACATCAAGGATGGTTATCTTATGAGAGTTAACGAACTTTGCATCCCTGAGTCTTCTCTTCGTTTGTTGCTTTTGCAGGAATCTCATGGAGGACTAATGGGACATTTTGGATGTGACAAGACACTTGCTACGCTCTCCAAGAACTATTTTTGGCCAAAGATGTTTCGCAACGTCAACTGCTTCACCAACCGATGCTCTACATGTCGCAAAGCAGTCTAAAGCTCAATCTCATGGCCTTTACATGCCACTTCCAATTCCATATCAACCATGGGAAGATATTAGCATGGATTTAGTACTTGGTTTGCCTAGAACTAGAAATGGAAAGGATTCCGTGTTTGTTGTTGTGGACTGATTCTCTAAAATGGCGCATTTCATTCCTTGCAACAAGATAGATGATGCTTCACATGTTGCCAATCTCTTTTGTAGGGAAATTTTGCGACTCCATGGAGTGCCAAACACGATTGTCTCGGGCCGCGACGTCAAGTTCTTGAGTTACTTTTGGAAGACTTTATGCGCCAAGCTCGGAATCAAGCTCCTATTCTCCACGGCATACCATCCACAAACCGACGGCCAAACGGAAGTGACGAACCGAACACTCTCCACTCTACTACGCGTCTTGATCAAGAAGAACATCAAGGAGTGGGAGGAGTGCTTACCCATCACCGAGTACGCCTACAACCGTGCAAGACATTCGACTACCGGCAAGTCCCCTTTCGAGGTCATCTAAGGCTTCAACCCGTTGTCCCCATTGGACATTCTTCCTCTACCACTACTGATGAGGACATCAATACCATTGTTACACCCACAGCCCCTACTGTGATGAGGACACCAATACCATTGTTACACCCACAACCCCTACTGTTACATATAATGGACCAATTACTAGAGCTCGCGCAAGCCAAATAAATTACCAGGTACTTCCGTTTCTTGGTAATGATTCTAATGTTCATGAGAATATGATGCTGCCTAAATTGGATACTTTTGTTTTGCTTACAAATGAAGGGCCTGGCTTGGAGAAGGATGAACATTGGAGCAAGAACAAGCATGGAGTTGATGGCATGCGCAAGGGGAACAAGAACGGAGTTACCAGTGATGATTTCAGGACTTTGAAGCCACCATAAGGAATGAATGAAGCCTTGGACGAAATATACAAGATGCCACTTCATAAATTTCGTCCAGAGGCTATTCTAGGTGCTGCGTCACCTTATTATTGGGCCAGGCCCATGTAATTTCGAAATACATAAGTATAGGCTGTTTTTAGAGTCCGTGTGTGTGGGGAAACAAGAGGTAGGGTTGGTTTCGGACCCCTTCTCCAAGGGCCACGAAATTCCCCCCTCTTCCTCCATATATACAGCCCTTAGGGCACCGTTTAGACTTTGGGTTTTGTTTAGATTAAAAGTTCGCCATAGCTGCAACTTCGCGTACTTCGTCTGTGTTCAACGACCAGACAAAGGCGTCACAGAACCCCACCTTGATCAATAAAGCTTTCATCTTATATTCGCAATATCCAGATTGCAATCTCAGTTTCTTGCTTGTTCTTCGTTTGCTCGCAGGAAACAGACCCTCGTGGTCAGGTTGATCGTGCTCCGGTGTGGTCAATAACCTCTCGGAGTTGGTTCAGCGATTGCTAAGGCGCGACGTCATCGCACGTTCGTAGTCGGATCGTCAAAGTCGACTTCCACCAAAGCGATATCCATCATCTCATCGAAAGACAGGACACCTTTGCCTCTATCAAGTGGTATTAGATTTCCAGGTTGCTCGGTGAGATTTTACAGTTTTTCGTAGTTTAGATCGAGTCTGTTCTTCATACCTACAGTCCACGAAAAAGCCACAAAAAAAAATAGGGTTAGTTCAGTATATTCGAACCAATCTGAGCCTTTGCATAATCTTTTTAGGGTTTTTGCTTTGTTGAATCTGCGGTTGCATCGTCGTGTCAAGTTGCTGGTCTTAGAGTCTATTCTTTTAGAGTTTCGAGTTCTGGTCATAAGTTGTCACGCCGCCGCCGCACCATCATCATCGCCTTGCCATCTACCACCATTGCTTATCCGCCACCGCTCTGAATCCGTATCCATATACCACCACCAATCCGTATCCATATACCACCACCGATCCGTATCCATATACCACCACCGCTACCATATCCTACCACCATATATCCACCACCAATCCGAGTTCTTTTCATATTCGGTTTGTTTTAGACAACCATCTATTTTCCGTTTCGTGTTTCCTTGCCTGAGTAGGTCTCAAAAAAGTCTGGAGACCCCCGGGCAGTTTTTAGGCCAAAACTTCGGCAACCAAAAATATTTTTTCCCTATCCTATTTTTAGGTCCCGGGGAGTGTTTTGAGACACTCGCCATCATAGTGATTTTTTGTCGCACTTTTTCGTCGTCGCTGCCCTGATTTCCGAAAAAAATAGTCAAAAAAATTTTGTGCCCATCCTGTCAGTTTGACCTGGGAAGAGTTTTGAGACACTCGCCATTATAGTGATTTTTCGCAAAAAAAAGAGCACAAAAAAAGAGCAATTTTTTTTCCAGAGTGTGCTTTTCCCTTGTTTACGTGCAGTGCCATGATTATGTTAGTGTTCTAGGCTCGCGTCTCTAGGACGGTTTAGCCTAGGACCAGCACAGTACCGTCGTTGAGCGTTTATTCAACTTTGCATCTCTGAATTGATTATTGCTGACCATTTTTGCTACCATATTATAAGCCTTCCCAGCTCCACATACATCTACATCGTGCGTTTGACTCTCCCTGGTAATCGCTCTATCCAAGCTTTGAGAGTTTTGACTACAACAGTTGCCGATCACCACCTGCTGCTGGGTAAGAACTGGTAAGAATTTGAGATTCGCTTGAAGGTTTTGTGACACACCACCATCACCACCACTTCCTAGTAGTCTGCAGGATCATATTCTTTTGTGTTTCTATTGCTGCTAACTATGGCAGGATCACAAGCCGATGAGACTGATTGGGAGAACATGACGAACAAGGAGTTGCATGATAAATTTCAGCAAATGATGAGTGGCCAGGTGGGAGATGTGCTAAACAGATTTGAAGAGGCTATGGAGAAGATAGATGCCGTGGAGAAGTCGTTCGAGACAAAGCTGGATAACAAGTTTACTGAATTACTCAAGCGTCTTCCCCAACCACCACCGGCTGCACATGTCGCACCGCTACAACAACAACAACCACATCTCCAACGCCGCCTTCCAAATCAAGTGGGACGAGCACAGCGCGTTCCAATTGAGACTGGTCAAAATTCGGGTGCCGCTGCACCTACTGTTGATGCTTCTTTGGCTCCTGCTACTGCGGCGGCTCAGGAGGATGACGATTATGCGGGCGATTATGAGGATGAGGTTGATCAAAATCAGAACTATGTGCAGCCGCCAGCACCACCACCAGCAGGTCGACCTCAGGTATATATTCGCAACGGTAGGCCGGCACCACCACCTCTGGTACGAGATCATGACCATCTCCCTAAACTGAAATTGAATATTCCACCATTTGAGGGTAGATATGTTCCTGATATATATCTTAGTTGGGAGTTAGAAACTGAACAACGATTTACATGTTTACAATATCCTGACGAGAGACGTGTTCCTGCTGCTGTTTGTGCTTTCACTAGCTTTGCATGTGTTTGGTGGTCTGAACATTGTAGATTATATCCTGTTCCAGCTACTTTGGCTGCTTTGAAAACTGCTATGCGTACTCGTTGGGTTCCACCATATTATCAACGTGAATTACTTCAAAAATTGCAGCGCTTAAGACAAGGGAAAAATTCTGTAGAAGAATATTATCAGGAATTACAAACTGGCATGATTAGATGTGGTATTGTTGAGGAGAATGAAGCTATGCTTGCACGTTTTATGGGTGGATTAAATAAAGAGATTCAGACCATTCTAGAGTATAAGGATTATAATAATATCACTCGTTTATTCCATCTTGCTTGTAAAGCTGAACGTGAAGTGCAGGATCGACAGGCATTGGCGCGAACTAACTTTTCTACAGGTCGACCTTCATCATGGACACCACGTGCATCCTCTACTTCCACTTCACCATCACCTCCATCAGGTGCCACCTCCAGCCGTGATACAAGAAAGCAGGCACAACCACCACTCTCTGCCAAGAGCACACCTGCCGGGCCTGCACAGAGCTCTTCTTCTTCCATGGCGTCAACAGGGCACACAAGTGATATTATTTGTTGTCGTTGTAAGGGAAGAGGACATTATGCGAGAGAATGCAAATCTCAGCGTGTGATGATTGCTACTGAGGATGTTGGGTATGAGTCCGCTAGTGACTATGATGAGGAGACTTTGGCTCTTCTTACACGTGAAGAACATGGTGGAGATGATTCTGAAAATGAGACACAATACATGGCTCCTGAAGACGCTGACAGGTATGAATGTTTAGTTGCTCAACGTGTTTTGAGTGTGCAGGTCACACAAGCAGAGCAAAATCAGAGGCATAATTTGTTCCATACAAAGGGAGTTGTGAAGGAACGTTCTGTTCGCGTCATCATAGATGGAGGGAGCTATAACAACTTGGCTAGCATGGAGATGGTGGAGAAACTATCTCTCACCACAAGACCACATCCACATCCTTACTACATCCAATGGTTCAACAACAGCGGCAAGGTTAAGGTAACACGTACTGTTCGTGTGCATTTTAGTATCTCTACATATGCTGATTATGTTGATTGTGATGTGGTACCCATGCAAGCATGTTCCTTATTACTTGGTAGACCATGGCAATTTGATAAAAATTCTGTACACCATGGTAGAAACAATCAGTATACTCTTGTTCATAAGGATAAAAATATTACTTTGCTTCCTATGACTCCTGATTCCATTTTGAAAGATGACATTAATAGAGCTAATAAAGCAAAACAGGAGAAAAATAAGAGTGAAAATCAGATTGTGGCAAAAGAATTTGAGCAACAAATGAAACCTAATAATAAACCATCTAGTGTTGTTTCTGAAATTAAATTGAAAAGTGCATGTTTACTTGCCACAAAATCTTATATTGATGAGCGAAGAAGGGGAGGGATAGCATATTTGTTGTCGTGGATAGATTCTCGAAAATGGCACACTTTATACGATGTCATAGAAGTGATGATGCTGTTAATGTTGCTGATTTGTTCTTTCGTGAAATTATTCGCTTGCATGGTGTACCAAATACTATTGTTTCAGATCGTGATACTAAATTTCTTAGCCACTTTTGGAGATGTTTATGGGCTAAGTTGGGGACTAAACTGCTTTTTAGTACTACTTGTCACCCCCAAACTGATGGACAAACTGAAGTAGTCAATAGAACATTGTCTACTATGCTTAGGGCTGTTTTGAAGAATAATAAGAAAATGTGGGAAGAATGCTTGCCTCATATTGAATTTTCTTATAATCGTTCATTGCATTCTACTACTAAGATGTGCCCTTTTGAAATTGTGTATGGTTTCCTACCTCGTGCACCAATTGATTTCTTGCCTCTTCCATCTTCGGAGAAGGTTAATTTTGATGCTAAAGAACGTGCTGAATTGATTTTAAAAATGCATGAGTTAACTAAGGACAACATTGAGCGTATGAATGCTAAATATAAACTTGCTGGAGATAAGGGTAGAAAACATGTTGTGTTTGCACCTGGAGATCTTGTTTGGTTATATTTGCGTAAGGATAGATTTCCTAATTTGCGCAAATCAAAGCTAATGCCACGTGCTGATGGTCCTTTTAAGGTGTTAGAGAAAATAAATGATAATGAATATAAACTTGAGCTACCTGCTGATTTTGGGGTTAGTCCTACTTTTAACATTGCAGATTTGAAGCCTTATTTGGGTGAGGAAGATGAGCTTCCGTCGAGGACGACTTCTTTTCAAGAAGGGGAGGATGATGAGGACATCAATACCATTGTTACACCCACAACCCCTACTGTTACATATAATGGACCAATTACTAGAGCTCGCGCACGCCAATTAAATTACCAGGTACTTCCGTTTCTTGGTAATGATTCTAATGTTCATGAGAATATGATGCTGCCTAAATTGGATACTTTTGTTTTGCATACAAATGAAGGGCCTGGCTTGGAGAAGGATGAACATTGCAGCAAGAACAAGCATGGAGTTGATGGCATGCGCAAGGGGAACAAGAACGGAGTTACCAGTGATGATTTCAAGACTTTGAAGCCACCATAAGGAGTGAATGAAGCCTTGGACGAAATATACAAGATGCCACTTCATAAATTTCGTCCAGAGGCTATTCTAGGTGCTGCGTCACCTTATTATTGGGCCAGGCCCATGTAATTTCGAAATACATAAGTATAGGCTGTTTTTAGAGTCCGTGTGTGTGGGGAAACAAGAGGTAGGGTTGGTTTCGGACCCCTTCTCCAAGGGCCACGAAATTCCCCCCCTCTTCCTCCATATATACAGCCCTTAGGGCACCGTTTAGACTTTGGGTTTTGTTTAGATTAAAAGTTCGCCATAGCTGCAACTTCGCGTACTTCGTCTGTGTTCAACGACCAGACAAAGGCGTCACAGAACCCCACCTTGATCAATAAAGCTTTCATCTTATATTCGCAATATCTAGATTGCAATCTTAGTTTCTTGCTTGTTCTTCGTTTGCTCGTAGGAAACAGACCCTCGTGGTCAGGTTGATCGTGCTCCGGCGTGGTCAATAACCTCTCGGAGTTGGTTTAGCGATTGCTAAGGCGCGACGTCATCGCACATTCGTAGTCGGATCGTCAAAGTCGACTTCGACCAAAGCGATATCCATCATCTCATCGAAAGACGGGACACCTTTGCCTCTATCATACTGTTACATATACTGGACCAATTACTAGAGCTCGCGCACGCCAATTTAATTACTTGGTACTTTCGTTTCTTGGTAATGATTCTAATGTTCATGAGAATATGATGCTGCCTAAATTGGATATATTTGTTTTCTTACAAATGAAGGGCCTAGTGATGAGCATCCTATGGACATCACCATGTCAAGAGTTCGTTTGGCAAGTGACACGTGCGACATCTACTTCACATACACAAAGGTGAATCATCTCGTTTACACGTGCTCACTTGACCCCTTCGAGGATGGTATACTACTTGACACTCCACTCGTGTGCATGCATAGGTATTGTCGGAACACTATGGACGACGAGGAGGAGTGCAAGCGCCAAGGAACAACTACACCATCCGCGAGAGAAGCATGGAAGCGACGACGGAAGAAGAAGACGGAGATAGCTCCCAGGACCCGGACATCCGGCCCCTGGAACCTCACCCACAGCAGCCGCCCAGCCGCCAAGTACCATCAGCGGCCGGACATCCAGCGCCAGCCCCGGACATCTGGCGCCTCGCCAAAGCCCGGACATCCGGCCCTTCCCCCGGAAATCCGGCATCGACAACAGAAGGCACCCGAAGTTTGGCCACTTCAGCGCGGACATCCGGCCCGAGCCCCGGACATCCGGCGCCTCGCGAAGCCCCGGACATCCGCCCCCCAGCCCGGACATCCGGCGCCTGCCTGCGCGCAGCCACGGGCCAGAGGCCCATGTATCCCTTTCCCACTTACCCTTTCGTGACTTAGACTATAAATAGACCACCCCCTCCTCCATTCTAGGGTTAGCATTGGTTTAGCTCATTTGTGAGATAGAGCATTGCTCATCCATTACGGATCTACTCCACGAGAGAGACCGCGGCCCCTCTACGGAGAAGATCTGATGAGGACATCAATACAATTATTACACCCACAGGCCCTGCTGCTATACATACTGGACCAATTACTAGAGCTCGCGCACGCCAATTAAATTACCAGGTACTTTCGTTTCTTGCTAATGATTCTAATGTTCATGAGAATATGATGCTGCCTAAATTGGATACATTTGTTTTGCTTACAAATGAAGGGCCTAGCTTTGAGAAGGATGAACATTGGAGCAAGAACAAGCATGGAGATGATGGCATGCGCATGGGGAACAAGAACGGAGTTACAAGTGATGATTTCAGGACGTTGAAGCCACCATAATGCGTGCATGAAGCCTTGGACGAAATATACAAGATGCTACTTCATAACTTTCGTCCAGAGGCTATTCTAGGTGCTGCGTCACCTTATTATTGGGCCAGGCCCATGTAATTTCGAAATACATAAGTATAGGCTGTTTTTAGAGTCCGTATGTGTGGGGAAACAAGAGATAGGGTTGGTTTCGGACCCCTTCCTTAAGGGCCACGAAATTCCCCCCCCTCTTCCTCCATATATACAGCCCTTAGGGCATCCGAGACCTACTCAGGCAAGGAAACACGAAACGGAAAATATATGGATCTCTAAAACAAACCGACTATGAAAAGAACTCGGATTGGTGGTGGATATATGGCGGTAGTATATGGCAGCGGTGGTGGTATATGGATACGGATTCAAAGCGGTGGCGGATAAGCAATGGTGGTAGATGGCAAGGCGATGAAGATGGTGCGGCGGCGGCGTGACAACTTATGACCAGAACTCGAAACTCTAAAAGACTAGACTCTAAGACCAGCAACTTGACACGACGATGCAACCGCAAATTCAACAAAGCAAAAACCCTAAAAAGATTATGCAAAGGCTCAGATTGGTTCGGATATGATGAACTAACCCTAATTTTTTTTTGTGGCTTTTTCGTGGACTGTAGGTATGAAGAACAGACTCGATCTAAACTACGAAAAACTGTAAAATCTCACCGAGCAACCTGGAAATCTGATACCACTTGATAGAGGCAAAGGTGTCCCGTCTTTCGATGAGATGATGAATATCGCTTTGATGGAAGTCGACTTTGACGATCCGACTACGAACGTGCGAGGACGTCGCGCCTTAGCAATCGCTAAACCAACTCCGAGAGGTTATCGACCACGCCGGAGCACGATCAACCTGACCACGAGGGTCTGTTTCCTGCGAGCAAACGAAGAACAGGCAAGAAACTGAGATTGCAATCTGGATATTGCGAATATTAGATGAAAGCTTTATTGATCAAGGTGGGGTTCTGTGACGCCTTTGTCTGGTCGCTGAACACAAACGAAGTACGCGAAGTTGCAGCTATGGCGAACTTTTAATCTAAACAAAACCCAAAGTCTAAACGATGCCCTAAGGGCTGTATATATGGAGGAAGAGGGGGGGGGGAATTTCGTGGCCCTTAAGGAAGGGGTCCGAAACCAACCCTATCTCTTGTTTCCCCACACATACGGACTCTAAAAACAGCCTATACTTATGTATTTCGAAATTACATGGGCCTGGCCCAATAATAAGGTGACGCAGCACCTAGAATAGCCTCTGGACGAAAGTTATGAAGTAGCATCTTGTATATTTCGTCCAAGGCTTCATGCACGCATTATGGTGGCTTCAACGTCCTGAAATCATCACTTGTAACTCCGTTCTTGTTCCCCATGCGCATGCCATCATCTCCATGCTTGTTCTTGCTCCAATGTTCATCCTTCTCAAAGCTAGGCCCTTCATTTGTAAGCAAAACAAATGTATCCAATTTAGGCAGCATCATATTCTCATGAACATTAGAATCATTAGCAAGAAACGAAAGTACCTGGTAATTTAATTGGCGTGCGCGAGCTCTAGTAATTGGTCCAGTATGTATAGCAGCAGGGCCTGTGGGTGTAATAATTGTATTGATGTCCTTATCATCCTCCCCTTCTTGAAATGAAGTCGTCCTCGACGGAAGCTCATCTTCCTCACCCAAATAAGGCTTCAAATCTGCAATATTAAAAGTGGGACTAACCCCAAAATCTGCAGGCAGCTCAAGTTTATATGCATTATCATTTATTTTCTCTAACACCTTAAAAGGACCATCAGCACGTGGCATTAGCTTTGATTTGCGCAAATCAGGAAATCTATCCTTACGCAAATGTAACCAAACAAGATCTCCAGGTGCAAACACAACATGTTTTCTACCCTTATCTCCAGCAAGTTTATATTTAGCATTCATACGCTCAATGTTTTCCTTAGTTAACTCATGCATTTTTAAGATCAATTCAGCACGTTGTTTAGCATCAAAATTAACCTTCTCCGAAGATGGAAGAGGCAACAAATCAATAGGTGCACGAGGTAGGAAACCATACACAATTTCAAAAGGGCACATCTTAGTAGTAGAATGCAATGAACGATTATAAGCAAACTCAATATGAGGCAAGCATTCTTCCCACATTTTCTTATTATTCTTCAAAACAGCCCTAAGCATAGTAGACAATGTTCTATTGACTACTTCATTTTGTCCATCAGTTTGGGGGTGACAAGTAGTACTAAAAAGCAGTTTAGTCCCCAACTTAGCCCATAAACATCTCCAAAAGTGGCTAAGAAATTTAGTATCACGATCGGAAACAATAGTATTTGGCACACCATGCAAGCGAATAATTTCACGAAAGAACAAATCAGCAACATTAACAGCATCATCGCTTTTATGACATGGTATAAAGTGTGCCATTTTCGAGAATCTATCCACGACAACAAATATGCTATCCCTCCCCTTCTTTGTTCGAGGTAAACCTAAAACAAAGTCCATAGATATATCCTCCCAAGGAACACTAGGTACAGGCAAAGGCATATATAAACCATGAGGATTGAGTCGTGACTTAGCTTTTTGACATGTAGTGCAGCGAGCAACAAAACGCTCAACATCCCGTCTCATCTTTGGCCAAAAGAAATGTGTAGCAAGTACGTCCTCTGTCTTCTTCACGCCAAAGTGTCCCATTAATCCTCCGCCATGCGCCTCCTGATGAGGACATCAATACAATTATTACACCCACAGTCCCTACTGCTATACATACTGGACCAATTACTAGAGCTCGCGCACGCCAATTAAATTACCAGGTACTTTCGTTTCTTGCTAATGATTCTAATGTTCATGAGAATATGATGCTGCCTAAATTGGATACATTTGTTTTGCTTACAAATGAAGGGCCTAGCTTTGAGAAGGATGAACATTGGAGCAAGAACAAGCATGGAGATGATGGCATGCGCATGGGGAACAAGAACGGAGTTACAAGTGATGATTTCAGGACGTTGAAGCCACCATAATGCGTGCATGAAGCCTTGGACGAAATATACAAGATGCTACTTCATAACTTTCGTCCAGAGGCTATTCTAGGTGCTGCGTCACCTTATTATTGGGCCAGGCCCATGTAATTTCGAAATACATAAGTATAGGCTGCTTTTAGAGTCCGTATGTGTGGGGAAACAAGAGATAGGGTTGGTTTCGGACCCCTTCCTCAAGGGCCACGAAATTCCCCCCCTCTTCCTCCATATATACAGCCCTTAGGGCATCGTTTAGACTTTGGGTTTTGTTTAGATTAAAAGTTCGCCATAGCTGCAACTTCGCGTACTTCGTTTGTGTTCAGCGACCAGACAAAGGCGTCACAGAACCCCACCTTGATCAATAAAGCTTTCATCTTATATTCGCAATATCCAGATTGCAATCTCAGTTTCTCGCCTGTTCTTCGTTTGCTCGCAGGAAACAGACCCTCGTGGTCAGGTTGATCGTGCTCCGGCGTGGTCGATAACCTCTCGGAGTTGGTTTAGCGATTGCTAAGGCGCGACGTCCTCGCACGTTCGTAGTCGGATCGTCAAAGTCGACTTCCATCAAAGCGATATTCATCATCTCATCGAAAGACGGGACACCTTTGCCTCTATCAAGATCCCCTTGGATTCAAGACCTCCTCATGGAGAAGACCCCCCCTCAAGACCTCCTTCCGGAGAAGAACCGGTTACCTATGTATCGTCCCTTGTTGGATTTGGATCGTGTATCTCTTTGTGTTTCAAGGATCTAGCACATGTGTGATTGTTCTTGTTGGTTTGAGTGATTCTCTCGTGTCTTCCCCTCGTGCTTCCCCTCGTGTTCTTCGTGTTCTTAGTTGGGATCCGCTCCTTTCGTGGAAGATCGGCCATCTAGGGTTCCACCCTACATCACCTAGCTTGGAGAAGGATGAACATAGGAGCAAGAACAAGCATGGAGTTGATGGCATGCGCAAGGGGGACAAGAACGGAGTTACAAGTGATGATTTCAGGACTTTGAAGCCACCATAAGGAGTGCATGAAGCCTTGGACGAAATATACAAGATGCCACTTCATAAATTTCGTCCAGAGGCTATTCTAGGTGTTGCGTCACCTTATTATTGGGCCAGGCCCATGTAATTCCGAAATACATAAGTATAGGCTGTTTTTAGAGTCCGTATGTGTGGGGAAACAAGAGATAGGGCTGGTTTCGGACCCCTTCCCCAAGGGCCACGAAATCCCCCCTCTTCCTCCCTATATACAGCCCTTACGGCACCATTTAGACTTTGGGTTTTGTTTAGATTACAGTTCGCCATAGCTGCAACTTCGCGTACTTCGTCTGTGTTCAACGACCAGACAAAGGCGTCACAGAACCCCACCTTGATCAATAAAGCTTTCCTCTTATATTCGCAATATCCAGATTGCAATCTTAGTTTCTTGCTTGTTCTTCATTTGCCTGCAGGAAACAGACCTTCGTGGTTAGGTTGATCATGCTCCGGCGTGGTCAATAACCTCTCGGAGTTGTTTTAGCGATTGCTAAGGCGTGAAGTCCTCGCACGTTCGTAGTCGGATCGTCAAAGTCGACTTCCTCCAAAATGATAGCCACCATCTCATCGAAAGACGGGACACCTTTGCCTCTATCAACTACAAGAGCGCATCAACATGGACGCGAGTGCCCGAGTCAACTACCTCAAGAAGATGCATGAAGATACAAGGCACACCATCGAGCGCCAAGTACAACGACTCGCGACCAAGCTCAATGTCAACAAGCAACCCATGATATTCAACATTGGAGATCTTGTGTGGCTACACCTTCGCAAGGACCGCTTCCCCAACGAACGCAAGTCCAAACTTCTCCCATGAGCCGATGGACCCTTCAAGGTGCTAGCACGCTACAACAACATAGCTTAAAAGATCGACCTCCCGCGCGACAAGTACAACGTGAGCGACGTCTTCAACATCAAGGATCTTTCGCCCTACCATGGTGATGAAGATTTCGATCTGAGGTTGGATCTTTCCCAAGGGAGGGGAGATGATGCGGAGCATCCCACGATCGTCCCCATGGACGCATCTACACCTCCAACGACACCACTTGGACCAATGACAAGAGCCCGAGCAAAGGCTATCGAAGATAAGGTGAACTCGCTCCTTTCCAAACTACCACTTTCTATGCATGAGACATGGCTGCTACCTCAAGCGGAAACACTATGTGTGATCAGGTACTCGGAGGAAAGCCACGGAACGTCTACATACAACGGACAAGATGGCGAGGACACCAAGCGCGAAGATCAAGAGGAAGAGCTGCCATGGAAGCTACAGGCTCCGGACGACCGGCCCAGCCCGAACGTCCGACCCCTGGAGGTCGCAACAGCCCAAGGAAACCAGGCCAGCAAACGCTACAGCGCCCGGACGTCCGACCAGGACCGGACGTCCAACAATTCCCAGGCCCCGGACGACCGACACTACGCCAACAGAACCAAATCTACGGAAATCCAAGGAAGACCGGACGACCGGCCACCGGACGACCGGACACCTACGGCCGTCCGACGCCGCGGCAACAGAACCTAATTCACGGACATCCGAAGATCTACGGACATCCGGACCTCCGCGAGCCTCCGGACGACCGGCCCCTCACGGACGTCCGGACCCTGGCTGCGTCCAGTTTCGAGCCGAAGCCCATGTACCCCTCCACTTCGCCCCTCTTTTGCACTAAGACTATAAATAGACCTCTCCCTCCTCCTAGTTAGGGTTAGCATTGGTTTAGCTCATATGTGAGATAGAGCTTTGCTCATCCATTACGGATCTACTCCCCGAGAGAGACCGCGAACCCTCTACGGAGAAGATCCCCTTGGATTCAAGACCCCCTCTTGGGTGGCCCCATCAAGGCCTCCTCACGGAGAAGAACCGGTTACCCTTTGTATCGTCCGTTGTTGACTTTGGATCTTGTATCTCCTCTCGTGTTTCGAGGATCTAGCGCATGTGTGATCTATTCTTGTTGGTTGAGTGATTTCTCTCGTATTCCCCTCGTGACTCCCTTGTGTTTCCCCCTCGTGTTCTCCGTGTTCATCGCGGGATCCGCTCCTTTCGTGAAAGATCGGCCGTACAGGGTTCCACCCTACATCACTGTATCAGACCATCCATAGGGCCCGCGAGGCCCTCTCCGTCGTCCTTCGAGTTGTTGCGCTTGCCGTGGCGCCGAGCATTGCCAACATGGTCAATGAACATGAGGATTTAGGAGATGACTTTATTTTGACTGGATGACAGTAGGGACCCACTAGGGCCATAGCCGTACGTACGCAAGTGCCTCCTTATTATGTACAACTATATTTTTTTGCTTCCTCCTGGTTTTCTGACATCACGGTCCCACACCATTGTCAAACTATGTAGTCAATATAAATGAGAGAATTGCACAAGGTGCGGCCGACAGCTGGAACCAAGCAGCTCGAGCAGTATTTGTGTTTTTGAGGCGTGAGCACTGCAGAGTTTTTCATGGCGATGTTTTCGTTGTTGTTCAGAGGAGAGCAGGGTATTAACTGGGCGGGCTGTGGCCCGTCTAGCCCAGGACAGATATCCACCCCAGATATTAATTTTTTTCAAGATGAAAATGGCTAGCCCAGCTATACATTTTTTTGAGGAATACCCAGGCAAGGTCAACTTGTTATTCTCCGCCCCGCTGGGCTGCAAATCTTTCCTAAGAGGGATGCATTAGGCTTAACAGGAAAATGGGCTTTAAAAAATAATAAATGGGATGTAATTATAAAAACTGGGCAGTAACTATAAAAAATGCACCAAACACGAAATTAGTTTATAAAATATTATTTATGGATTTTGAAAATCTTAATTTTTAATTGTTGTGTGCGCAATGTTTTGTTGGATATTTACGTAATACAAATTTATATTTAATCCGACTAGAAATTTTGGGATAACAATATTTCGGATCCCATCAAAATGTGGGAAATTTTATTTAATTCTGTCTTGAACGGTTGGTTGAAATTATTAATCGTTGTCCTAGCTAGAAAATGGGCTGTACTTTTAACAAACTGTAAATGGGCTGTAGTAAATTCCATTAGAATTCAAAAATGGGTTGTACATTCTTACAAATTGCAAATGGGCTATAAGTTCTCTACCACACACTTGTGGGTCTACTAAGTTGACGCGTTGATAGAGGCAAAGGTGTCCCGTCTTTCGATGAGATGATGGATATCGCTTTGGTGGAAGTCGACTTTGACGATCCGACTACGAACGTGCGATGACGTCGCGCCTTAGCAATCGCTAAACCAACTCCGAGAGGTTATTGACCACGCCGGAGCACGATCAACCTGACCACGAGGGTCTGTTTCCTGCGAGCAAACGTAGAACAAGCAAGAAACTGAGATTGCAATCTGGATATTGCGAATATAAGATGAAAGCTTTATTGATCAAGGTGGGGTTTCTGTGACGACTTTGTCTGGTCGTTGAACACAAACGAAGTACGCGAAGTTGCAGCTATGGAGAACTTTTAATCTAAACAAAACCCAAAGTCTAAACGACGCCCTAAGGGCTGTATATATGGAGGAAGAGGGGGGAATTTCGTGGCCCTTGGGGAAGAGGTCCGAAACCAACCCTATCTCTTGTTTCCCCACACATACGGACTCTAAAAATAGCCTATACTCAAGTATTTCGAAATTACATGGGCCTGGCGCAATAATAAGGTGACGCAGCACCTAGAATAGCCTCTGGACGAAAGTTATGAAGTAGCATCTTGTATATTTCGTCCAAGGCTTCATGCACGCATTATGGTGGCTTCAATGTCCTGAAATCATCACTTGTAACTCCGCTCTTGTCCCCCATGCGCATGCCATCCTCTCCATGCTTGTTCTTGCTCCAATGTTCATCCTTCTCAAAGCTAGGCCCTTCATTTGTAAGCAAAACAAATGTATCCAATTTAGGCAGCATCATATTCTCATGAACATTAGAATCATTACCAAGAAACGAAAGTACCTGGTAATTTAATTGGCGTGCGTGAGCTCTAGTAATTGGTCCAGTATGTATAGCAGCAGGGGCTGTGGGTGTAACAATGGTATTGATGTCCTCATCATCCTCCCCTTCTTGAAATGAAGTCGTCCTCGACGGAAGCTCATCTCCCTCACCCAAATAAGGCTTCAAATCTGCAATGTTAAAAGTGGGACTAACCCCAAATCTGCAGGCAGCTCAAGTTTATATGCATTATCGTTTATTTTCTCTAACACCTTAAAAGGACCATCAACACGTGGCATTAGCTTTGATTTGCGCAAATCAGGAAATCTATCCTTACGCAAATGTAACCAAACAAGATCTCCAGGTGCAAACACAACATGTTTTCTACCCTTATCTCCAGCAAGTTTATATTTAGCATTCATACGCTCAATGTTTTCCTTAGTTAACTCATGCATTTTTAAGATCAATTCAGCACATTGTTTAGCATCAAAATTAACCTTCTCCGAAGATGGAACAGGCAACAAATCAATAGTTGCACGAGGTAGGAAACCATACACAATTTCAAAAGGGCACATCTTAGTAGTAGAATGCAATGAACGATTATAAGCAAACTCAATATGAGGCAAGCATTCTTCCCACATTTTCTTATTATTCCTCAAAACAGCCCTAAGCATAGTAGACAATGTTCTATTGACTACTTCAGTTTGTCCATCAGTTTGGGGGTGACAAGTGTACTAAAAAGCAGTTGAGTCCCCAACTTAGCCCATAAACATCTCCAAAAGTGGCTAAGAAATTTAGTATCACGATCTGAAACAATAGTATTTGGCACACCATGCAAACGAATAATTTCACGGAAGAACAAATCAGCAACATTAACACCATCATCGCTTTTATGACATGGTATAAAGTGTGCCATTTTTGAGAATCTATCCACGACAACAAATATGCTATCCCTCCCCTTCTTTGTTCGAGGTAAACCTAAAACAAAGTCCATAGATATATCCTCCCAAGGAACACTAGGTACAGGCAAAGGCATATATAAACCATGAGGATTGAGTCGTGACTTAGCTTTTTGACATGTAGGGCAGCGAGCAACAAAACGCTCAACATCCCGTCTCATCTTTGGCCAAAATAAATGTGTAGCAAGTACGTCCTCCGTCTTCTTCACGCCAAAGTGTCCCATTAATCCTCCTCCATGCGCCTCCTGCAACAACAAAAGACGAAGAGAGCTAGCTGGAATGCATAGCTTGTTAGCACGGAACACAAATCCATCATTAACGACAAACTTGTTCCAGGTTCTTCCTTCTTTACAATTCTGCAAAACATCATTAAAATCAGCATCATGCACATATTGATCTTTGATGGTCTCCAAACCAAATATTTTGAAGTCAAGTTGTGAAAGCATAGTATAGCGACGAGACAATGCATCAGCAATAACATTTTCTTTACCCTTCTTTTGTTTACTGACATAAGGGAAAGTTTCAATGAATTCAACCCATTTAGCATGTCTACGATTCAGTTTAGCTTGACTTTTAATACGTTTCAAAGATTCATGATCAGAATGTATAAGAAATTCTTTGTGCCATAAATAATGTTGCCATGTTTCTAAAGTCCGAACAAGAGCATATAGTTCTTTATCATAAGTAGAATAATTCATACTAGGCCCACTCAATTTTTCAGAAAAGTATGCAACAGGTTTACCATCTTGTAATAACACACCTCCTAATCCAATTCCACTAGCATCACATTCAAGCTCAAAAGTCTTATTAAAATCAGGAAGTTGGAGTAAAGGAGCATGTGTCAACTTATCTTTCAATACCGTGAAGGCTTCTTCCTGTGCGGTACCCCAAACAAAAGGCACATCCTTCTTTGTAAGCTCGTTGAGAGGTGCAGCAATGGTGCTAAAATCTCTCACAAAACGCCTATAGAAACCAGCGAGTCCAAGAAAACTCCGCACTTGTGTGACCATTTTGGGCTGCGGCCAACTCTCAATAGCTTCAATCTTGGCTTTATCAACTTCAATTCCCTGTGGAGTAACAACATAGCCAAGAAAAGATACTCGGCCGGTGCAAAAGGTGCACTTCCCAAGGTTACCAAACAAACGTGCATCACGTAGAGCAATAAAAACAGCACGTAAATGTTCCAAATGTTCTTCCAAAGATTTGCTATAAATCAGTATATCATCAAAATAGACTACCACAAATCGTCAAATGAAAGCACGTAAAACTTCGTTCATTAGTCTCATGAAAGTACTAGGTGCATTAGTTAAGCCAAAAGGCATGACTAACCACTCATATAAACCAAACTTAGTTTTAAATGCAGTTTTCCATTGATCTCCCAATTTCATACGAATTTGATGGTATGCACTACGCAAATCAACTTTGGAGAATATTGTAGAGCCACTCAATTCATCAAGCATATCATCTAGCCTAGGAATAGGATGACGATAACGAATAGTAATATTATTAATGCCTCTACAATCAACACACATACGCGACGTACCATCCTTTTTAGGCAGTAGTATAATAGGAACAGCACAAGGACTAAGAGATTCGCGTATATAACATTTGTCGAGTAGCTCTTGTACTTGACGCATAATCTCCTTCGTCTCCTCTGGATTAGTACGGTATGGTGCACGGTTGGGTAGCGATGCACCGGGAATTAAATCAATTTGATGCTCAATCCCTCGAATAGGTGGTAATCCTGGTGGCACGTCTTGTGGGAAGACGTCAGCGAACTCCTGCAAAAGGTAAGTGACAGCAGGGGGCAAAGAGGAAGGCACGTCCTCGAATGAAAATAATGCCTCTTTGCACACAAAAGCATAGCAAACAGATTTGATCCTGCAGACTACTAGGAAGTGGTGGTGATGGTGGTGTGTCACAAAATCTTCAAGCGAATCTCAAATTCTTACCAGTTCTTACCCAGCAGCAGGTGGTGATCGGCAACCGTTGTAGTCAAAACTCTCAAAGCTTGGATAGAGCGATTACCAGGGAGAGTCAACCGCACGATGTAGATGTATGTGGAGCTGGGAAGGCTTATAATATGGTAGCAAAAATGGTCAACAATAATCAATTCAGAGATGCAAAGTTGAATAAACGCTCAACGACGGTACTCTGCTGGTCCTAGGCTAGACCGTGCTTGAGACGCGAGCCTAGAACACTAACAAAATCACGGTGCTGCACGTAAACAAGGGAAAAGCACACTCTGGAATTTTTTTTCGCTCTTTTTTTTGCGAAAAATCACTATAATGGCGAGTGTCTCAAAAATCTTCCCAGGTCAAACTGACAGGATGGGCACAAAATTGTTTTGACTATTTTTTCGGAAATCAGGGCAGCGACGACGAAAAAGTGCGACAAAAAATCACTATGATGGCGAGTGTCTCAAAACACTACCCGGGACCTAAAAATAGGATAGGGAAAAAATATTTTTGGTCGCCGAAATTTTGGCCTAAAAACTGCCCGGAGGTCTCCAGACTCTTTTTTTTTCTGAGACCTAATCAGGCAAGGAAACACGAAACGAAAAATAGATGGATCTCTAAAACAAACCGAATAGGAAAAGAACTTGGATTGGTGGTGGATATATGGTGGTAGGATATGGCAGCGGTGGTGGTATATGGTAGCGGTGGTGGTATATGGATACGGATCGGTGGTGGTATATGGATACGGATTGGTGGTGGTATATGGATACGGATTCAGAGCAGTGGCGGATAAGCAATAGTGGTAGATGGCAAGGCGATGATGATGGTGCGGCGGCGGCGTGACAACTTATGACCAGAACTCGAAACTCTAAAAGACTAGACTCTAAGACCAGCAACTTGACACGACGATGCAACCGCAAATTCAACAAAGCAAAAACCCTAAAAGAATTATGCAAAGGCTCAGATTGGTTCGGATATACTGAACTAACCCTAATTTTTTTGTGGCTTTTTCGTGGACTGTAGGTATGAAGAACAGACTCGATCTAAACTACGAAAAACTGTAAAATCTCACCGAGCAACCTGGAAATCTGATACCACTTGATAGAGGCAAAGGTGTCCCGTCTTTCGATGAGATGATGGATATCGCTTTGGTGGAAGTCGACTTTGACGATCCGACTACGAAGGTGCGATGACGTCGCGCCTTAGCAATCGCTAAACCAACTCCGAGAGGTTATTGACCACGCCGGAGCACGATCAACCTGACCACGAGGGTTTGTTTCCTGCGAGCAAACGAAGAACAAGCAAGAAACTGAGATTGCAATCTGGATATTGCGAATATAAGATGAAAGCTTTATTGATCAAGGTGGGGTTCTGTGACGCCTTTGTCTGGTCGTTGAACACAAACGAAGTACGCGAAGTTGCAGCTATGGCGAACTTTTAATCTAAACAAAACCCAAAGTCTAAACGACGCCCTAAGGGCTGTATATATGGAGGAAGAGGGGGGAATTTCGTGGCCCTTGGGGCAGGGGTTCGAAACCAACCCTATCTCTTGTTTCCCCACACATACGGACTCTAAAAATAGCCTATACTCAAGTATTTCGAAATTACATGGGCCTGGCCCAATAATAAGGTGACGCAGCACCTAAAATAGCCTCTGGATGAAAGTTATGAAGTAGCATCTTGTATATTTCGTCCAAGGCTTCATGCACGCATTATGGTGGCTTCAACGTCCTGAAATCATCACTTGTAACTCCGTTCTTGTCCCCCATGCGCATGCCATCATCTCCATGCTTGTTCTTGCTCCAATGTTCATCCTTCTCAAAGCTAGGCCCTTCATTTGTAAGCAAAACAAATGTATCCAATTTAGGCAGCATCATATTCTCATGAACATTAGAATCATTACCAAGAAACGAAAGTACCTGGTAATTTAATTGGCATGCGCGAGCTCTAGTAATTGGTCCAGTATGTATAGCAGCAGGGGCTGTGGGTGTAACAATGGTATTGATGTCCTCATCACCAGGTCCCTTTGAAATTTGGGTCGGGCACTCCTTGGATTTGAGAAGGACAGGGAATCCAACTCCTATCCAAATCAGAGAAGCACGGCGCGACAGAAGGAGGTTGGATTGAGGAGGTTGCGAGCGGATGGGGAGGGGAAGGAGAACATGGCGGCAAATGGGGCGCGTGGTGGCTCGACAGCAGCCGACTGAGCGGCACGGTAGGAAGAAGGTGAATATTAACCTCCAGAGAAGAATAGGGGCAGATGGGGAGGGGAGGGAGGACAGGGAGGTGGTACCGGTCATCGACTGCGGATGGCCAGAGAAGAAGACCGGCCGGCGGCGGCGGCGCCATGCCTGTGCGGATCGCGCAGAGCACGCATCGAAGGTAAGGAGTGATATGTCTCCAAGGTATCTATAATTTTTTTAATTGTTCCATACTATTATATTATCTGTTTTGTATGTTTTATATGTAGTATTATGCTATTTTATATTATTTTTGGGACTAATTTTTTACAGAAAACTCCTCCTTTATCCAAGCATCAAAACAGTAGCATCGTTTAGAAGCAACGGGATAACCGCACTAGGGGCAGTATCCAACCAACAACCAGTAGTAAAAAAATTAGCTAACCTAGCGAACTCATGAGCTACCACATTACTCTCTCTATTACAATGAGCATAAGTGACATTATTGAAATCTAAGCACATGAAATAACAATAATCGAATATGGCACTAGCAACTGATGAAGAATAGCCCTCCTTTAGAGCCCAGTGCCAGTTTCTATTTTTTCCTCGTTTTTGAGTTTTACAAAAAAGGAATATCAAACGGAGTCCAAACGGAATAAAACTTTACGATTATTTTTCTTGGACCAGAAGACACACGTAGGACTTTGAAAGGATCGAGATGGACCTAGAGGGGGGTGAATAGGTACAATTACAAATTTTAATTATTACTTAGCAATTTTAGGCAATAATGCGGAATATGAAAGTGAGCCTAACAATTGCAAGTATGATACTAAGAGCTAAGAAAGGTAAACAAGTAACACAACTATGTGAGTAAGCAAGCACAATATGATATAAGTAAGGCCTAAGAGATAAGTAACCACAAGTAGGAAGTTAGGGTCAGGGACAACCGCAACTTCGAGAAACGAGGATGCATGCCGATGTTCACTTCCTTGGAGGGAAGCTACGTCACCGTTAGAGAGGTGGATGTTACCACGAAGGCACACCAATGCCACGAAGGCTCACCCTATTCTCCCTTTGAGACAACACCATGAAGGCGTGTCTCAACCACTAGTGGGAGACCTTGGGGTGGTCTCCAAACCCTCAGAAACTTTCTGGGGGTAATCACAATGGTCGATTCCTCTCCGAAAGACTCCTACCGCCTAGGAGTCTCCAACCTCCAAGAGTAACAAGAACGATGGGGAAAAGCTCAAGACTTGCTCAAATCATGAATTCCTTTGGTGCAAAGAAGGGGAAGGAGTGGATCTATCACTTGGATGGACAACTTCTCACAAATGCTCTCAAATCCCTTAGGGATCTAAGATTTGGTGTAGAAGAGTGAGAGAGAGAGAGAGAGAGAGAGTGAAATGTGTTCTAGGGTTTGATCAAAGTGAATGGTCAACCCTCTCCTGTGGGGGAAGAGGGCTATATATAGTGTGGGTGCAAACATGGTCGTTGTAGTGTAAGTGACAGGGTAGGCCGGACATCCGGGACAGGGGCTAGATATCCGGCCTAAAGTAGTATATGTGAAGTGAAGCAGAAAACAGAGGACATAACAGAGAGGCCGGACATCCAGCAAGACTGGAAAACCCGGACATCTGGTAAGATGGTCGGACATCTGGCAAGTTCACAGAACTGAAACGCACACTGGATAGCCCGAGCCGGATATCCGGCATGGACAACCCGGAAATCCGGGGAGCATGGAGAGCCCAGACATCTGGCATGGAGGGCCGGACATCCGGAAGTAGACACCAGCACAAAGTGCTCTCTGGATAGTAGGGTCCGGATATCTGGCGTGCGGGCAGGATATCCGGCAAGTGGCCCGGACATCCGGCAGGCAGCCCGGACATCCGGCAAGCCCAGAGGCAGAACACAAGCAGGAGTATTTTGATAGATCCAAATGATTTGAGGAAGGGATTTAGTGGCATGAGCAAGTCTTTTACTAACCCTACCGATCACCTCTTAATAGTGTGGGATCCTATACTCAAGAAAGCAAATATGCAATCTTTTTTATACTTCTTCCTTGAGTAAAATCAGCTCCGTATGTTCATGATCCACACACTTTTGATGAACCGGGGACTAACACCTAAGATTCACTTGACAAACATAGTTAGTCCCGTACATGTATATTGTCATCAACATCGAAACTTGATGTAAGGGCATGATTGCACTTTCAATCTCCCCCTTTTTGTTTGTTGATGACAATCATACATGTAGTATCATAGATGAAATAAATGAATTTAGCATTGTAATACATGTGAGCATAATACAATATATGTTCCTATTTGCTTTAGCTCCCCCTCATTGTGTGCATAAGATGTTAGAATGTACTGCACAAATTCACATGGTAGCATATGTAGCTCAAAAGATAGGAAAGTAGGACAAGCATACATGCAACAAACATAACAACAACCCATAGCAACAACAACTCATAGCCACAAGGATAACAACATAGTCTCATACGATTAAGTACCATATGTAGCATACATAAAGAGTTTGGATAATACCGAACACAAATAGCAACATATAGCATGACCCCAACATATAGCATGACCCAACTAAGATACTACTTCTCCCCCTTTGACAGCAACATGCAAAAAGGGGCGAAGAACTAGAAGAACTCCATAAGAATCACTCCTGGCGGATGTCATCATCATCAGCGATGCCCTCAAAGAACTTGGTGTACTCCTCACGAGACGGGAATCCGAAGGTGGAAGAGGACGGTGCCGCGGGAATAGGATCATCATCACTCACGGGACTCCCACGGTCGCGAAGGCGCTGCTTGAGCTGGTTCTTGGAGATGATGAGGTGCTTCTGAACATCATGGTTTTACTGATAGTTGAAAGTGATTGCCTTCATAATAGCAGGCTGAGCCTTGCCCAAGAACGAGGCAAGACGTCCACGAGGTGCGGTCGAGGAGGAAGGCACGGAGGAACCGGTGGGATGAAACCCACCAGCAGACTTCCTAGGCGGACGAGGTGCAGCAGATGGTGCAGGAGCTGCCATGCGCATATGAGTAGGAGGTTTCCAAATGGAATGCACAGCCGTCTTTGTAACCTCAAAAGGAGCAGTGTGATCAATCAGTGCCTGAATGAATGGAGCATGAGGGAATTGGCGCGTCTGAAGAAAGCTGGAGACATGAATCTCATTCCAAATGTAATGACCTGTTTCAAGAGGCTCGGTAGGCTTGTCACGCATACGAACCATCAAGTCAATGCAGTAGTTGCGAGCCTTTGAGCGATCTAACTTCTTAGGATAGAGAGTGTGAAGCACACACTGGTAGAGAATGTAGTAAGGAGACTTGAAGATGGATACCTCATTGGGTGGATACCCACGTTCCTCCTCAGTGAGCTGAGTGATAGGCTTAACAAGAGGCATGCAATCATCAATCCCTTTGGGCCTATGCAATGGATCCAGACTGTGGATTTTATGTCCAACAACGGAGAGGCCCAAAATCTGAACAAAACGCTCATAGGTGATGCTCAGCATAGTATCGTCGGTCATCCAAGTGAGAGTGTTGTTTGGGCCAAAGAAGCAGGTGGCATATAACTGAAGGATGGCAGCTTCATTCCAATCACACCTAAAGGTCATTACTGGACCGAGAGTCATATCATCAATGATCTTGACCTTGTTGTCAGGGAACATGGCAGGATGATCACGCAAGAATTAAAGATCGAGGTATTTGTGAGGAGCAACTCCACGCCCGCGGATGAAGCTAGAGTAGAGATCCTACTGCATGCGAGTACGGAACCGAGGATCCTCAGCATCAGCCACCATCTCAAACTGGTTGATATCCCGTCGAAACTAGAGATATGGACCAGCCCCCACAGTCGTGAAATCTTGAATGGGGTGATCCCTACCGACAGGGATCTCCATGGAGATGCGGCGACCACGGACAATAGGCATAGCAGAGCCCTGAACCTGAGGCACGGGCGCCCTCCGGGTGCCAGGCTTTGACTGACCAACAGAGCGTCTTGGAGCAACGTCCACTTCTTCCTCCCCAACATAGTCCCCATCGTCCAAACCAGAGGCTGACGGACTCGGTGATGGTGCCTGACGCTTCTTCTTAGGACCGGTGGTGGCCTTCTTCTTCATAGGTCGAGCATGTTCCTCGGAGTCGGTGGAACCTTGCCGGCGATCGACTGAAACGGATACACGATAGGGATACCGATGAGAAGGAGTCAAAAGGTATGAATAAGGATAAAGCAATTAATCAGTGGCAATGTGAGCATTTTTGAACATGACCATAGGACAAGTCCAAGTGGTAGATCAAAAATATCGACGTGCCCATGGTTAAGTTGTTTAGCCAAGTACATAGAGAGGAATTTAGTCTAGGCAAGTGTCATCAAATCACTAGAGAGAGAGATATATCAAGATAAACATGACATAATTACCGAAAACCTAGAATGGTTGAGCCAAACAAAGAAGTAGGCAAGAACAGATCATAGCCATACCCCGGGAAGAAGGAGGACCGCATTGCTTGGTATGCGCCATGAGGAACTCCGGCGGCTGACCCTCAAGACGACACCCGAACCGCTCCTTCCTGAGTGATTCACACCGCAACCCAGGAAATGGATTGGGTGGAAGCGTAGATTGGGAGGAGATGAGGGCGTGGGCAGGAGATCGGGGCCGGAGGATGGAGGAGATGGTCGGGGAAGGGCCAGAGCACAGCCCGGCGGCGGCGCTCACTTGAGATAGATGGGGGAGCGAGAGGGGAAAGAGAGGGGAACTGCCCCCAAATCCCGAGCCCCTCCTGTTTTATGTGTCTGCGAGCGCACGGGTCGGACATCCGGGGGCCAAGCCCGGATCTCCGGTGACTAGAGGACAGAGAGCAAAGTTCCAGGGCTCGGATGTTCGACTTAGGCCCGGATGTCCGGCCACTGGAGGCGCTTGATGAGAGTTTGAGCAGGAAAATTCTTCCAGGGCCCGGATGTCCGGCTGCGAGGCCGGATGTCCGGCAACTGTACAGAGATACCAATCAGGGAGAAGATTTTGTAAGGGCCATATAGTGATATATTGATATAGACTCCGCCAAGGAGATTTAGAGATTGTAGAATGAAAACCTGAGTAATCTATGGCCATACTAAGATGTGCAAAATAACCCAACAACATTAAGGAAAGAAAGGTTCATATAAGCAATCCACGAGCAGTGACCGAAGTCACCATGTTTGAGCATATGGGACATAGTACCGCAAAGATTTCGACTTTGAGTACATAGTCACGACTCCATCATTTTAAAGCACCATAGTTCGAAAAACCATGATAACTTTGAGAGTGTTTGTTCTATTTATGCATTATGTAGGGTGAGACCCATGAATTGAATGTCTCCCCCTAAATATATGCCTACATCAAGACAAGACATTAAGTACATGCATGGATGGGTACTAGATTTCACATAATGTTGTCAAGCTCCAAGATACCAAGTTCACACCTAAGTTGACAAAACCTTGCTTCATCCAATGGCTTGGTGAAAATGTCTGCAAGTTGCATATCTGTGCCAACATGAGCAATATCAATGTCACCCTTTTCCACATGATCTCTCAAGAAATGATACCTAATATCAATGTGCTTGGTGCGGGTATGATCTTTGGGATTCTTAGCAATATTGATGGCACTTTCATTATCACATAGAAGAGGCACATGTCTATAGGTGATACCGTAATCCTTCAAAGTTTGCCTCATCCATAGTAATTGAGTTGCACAACTGGCGGTTGTAGTGTATTCGGCTTCGGCGGTGGAGAGGGAAACACAATTTTATTTCTTCGAGGACCAACTTACCAAGGAGCATCCAAGAAATGGACATGCACCAGAGGTGGACTTACGATCCACTTTGTTTCCAGCCCAATCCGCATCCGTGTACCCAATGAGATCAAACTTAGCATCCTTGGGGTACCATAGACCCAACTTTGGGGTGTGAACTAGGTATCTAAGAATATGCTTAACCGCCTTATGATGACTTTCCCTAGGGGAAGCTTGAAATCTAGCACGCATGCATACACTGAACATGATGTCGGGTCTAGATGCACAATTATAAAGCAATGAACCAATCATAGAGCGGTAAATAGATGGGTCGAAAGGGATACCATTTGTGTCTTCAGTGAGTACAATTTTTGTTGGCATGGGTGTCTAACATGGACTAGCATCAGACACGCCAAACTTCTCGAGAATATCCTTGAGGTACTTTGCTTGAGACAAGAAAATTCCTTCTTGAAATTGTTGAATTTGGAATCCGAGAAAGAACTTCAAATCCACATTGAATGACATCTCAAAGTTCTTGGTCATGGAGCTGCAAACTTCTTGCACAAATTAATGTTAGGAGAACCAAAAATGATATCATCTACATAGATTTGGCATAAGATCAAATCACCCTTGTCCCTCTTAGTAAAAAGAGTGGGATCAATCACCTCTCTCACAAAACCATCATCGAGTAAAAACTTCTTAAGATGATCATACCAAGCACGAGGTGCTTGTTTGAGGCCATATAAAGCCTTATGAAGTTTATACACATAGTCTTTGTGATCAGGATCAACGAACCCAGGTGGTTGTGGTACATATACTTCTTCTTGTAGAGGACCGTTAAGGAAAGCACTCTTCACACCCATTTGATGTAATGTAAAACCATTGAAAGCAGCATAAGAAAGTAAGATGCGAATAGATTCAAGACGGGCAACGGGAGCAAAGGTCTCACCAAAGTCCAAACCTTTAACTTGTGAGTACCCTTGTGCCACTAACCTTGCCTTGTTGCAGATGATTACACCATTCTCATCTTGCTTGTTCTTGAAAATCCATTTTGTTCCAATGACATTGTGTTCCGTAGTTGGCCTCTTGACTAATGACCACACTTGGTTGCGTTCAAAGCTGTTCAACTCTTCTTGCATAGCAATGAGCCAATCGTTGTCCATCAAAGCATCTTGTACCTTGAGAGGCTCAACACTAGACACAAACGAGAAGTGAGCACAAAAGTTTGTCAATTGTTTACGAGTGACTCTACCTTCCGATATGCCGGTGAGAATTTTATCAACATCAACACGACCGGCCACACGGGGCATGATGGAGGTTAGGGTTTCGTGAGGTTCAACTTCATGTCCATCATCCACATCCTCCACATATGGATCATTAATGTGTGGTGGAACTTCTTCATATTGCATTTGTTGAGGTTCATCATCAATGATTGCACTTTCTTGTTCTTGCACTAGGTGATGATCTTGCTCATGGAGATGATCATGGTGAGGGACTTGATCATCTTCTTGTTCTTGAACTACGGGCAATGGTTGAGCAATAGGAGCTTGTGGTGGTATGGGTGTTGAAGTGGTTTGATGATGTGTGAAACTTCCATCTTCTTCTTCATCATCATGAGGTTCTTGTTCCATGGGAAGAAGAGCACCAACACCCATGGACAAAATATCTTGAGACAAATCTTCTTCACCTACATCACTTAGATCAACTTGCTCCCCATGGGAGCCATTAAATTCATCAAACACCACGTCACAAGTTTCTACAACACATCCATTGGATTTTTCATAGACTCTATAGGCGTGAGAGTTTGATCCATAGCCAACAAATATGCCCTCAGTTGTTTTGGATTGAAATTTTCCTAACTGTTCTCTTTTGTTGAGGATGAAACATTTGCACCCAAATACACGAAAGTACTTGCAATTTGGCTTGTTCTCGGTTAGGAGATCATATGGAGTCTTTTCCAATATTGTGTGGAGGAAGAGCCGGTTTGATGCATGGCATGCGGTGTTGACAGCCTCGGCCCAAAAACTATGTGGCGACTTGTATTCATCCAACATGGACCTTGCCATCTCCACAAGTGTACGGTTCTTCCTTTCGGCAACACCATTTTGTTGAGGCGTGTATGGTGCGGAATATTGATGCTCAATCCCTTCATCACTAAGAAATCCTTCCAAGGTGTAGTTCAACTCGGAGCCATTATCACTTCTTATTGCCAAGATTTCTTTGTCAGAGTTGCATTGTGCTTGCTTGGCAAAATCAATGAAGGTGATCCTCATCTCGTCCTTGGACTTGAGGAAAAACACCCATGTATATCTTGAGTAATCATCAAAAATGACAAGTCCATACTTTTTCCCACCAAGACTATCCCATGGAGGCCCAAAAAGATCCACATGAAGGATCTCCAAAGGCCTTGAAGTAGACATGATATTCTTGGGTGGGTGCTTTGATTGATCTTGCTTCCCGGCTATGCATGTGCTACACACACGATCTTTCTCAAAAGAGACATTGGTTAGTCCAAGGATGTGATTACCCTTTAAGAGATCTTGAAGATTTCTCATGCCGACATGGGCTAGCCGGCGATGCCAAAGACACCCCTTGTCGGCCTTGGCCATTAGACAAGTTGCATGGAATGTGCTCTCTTTCGAGAAATCAACCATGTAAAGGTTGCCATCCAACTCTCCAACAAAGGCCACTTCGAGAGTATCTCTCTTAAAGACTTTCACATCCGTTAGTCCAAAGAGTATCATAACCAACAGAAGCCAATTGGCGAATGGAAAGCAAATGGTATTTAAGGGATTGGACAAGCATGACATTTGCAAGAGACATGTCATTTGTGATAGCCACCTTGCCCAACCCGAGTACCTGTCCTTTTGATCCTCCACCAAACATAATGCTCATAAATTGTTGAATAGCTTCCATGGAATCGTAGAGCAATTTGCTATCTCCGGTCATATGATTGGTACATCCACTATCGATCACCCATTTTACTCCACCAGAGAAAGCAACCTACACACAATTATGACTTGGTTAGAGGCACCCATTTTGCAATGGGACCTCTCAAGTTAGTCACAAGGGTCTTAGGGACCCAAATAGCATAAAACCGGAATGCATTTCGAGGACCAACAAATTTTGCATAAACTTCTCCATCCTTAGTTTTACGAAGTACATAGGATGGAGGCATGAACACTTTTGGCTTGTTGAGAGTGGGCATGCCCCTTGTGGCCTTCCCACTCACAACCTTACCTTTCTCCTTGTGCCCTTCTCGTACAAACCTTTCATTTAGAGGAGTGGTGCACTTTTGAGAAGACGTCTTCTTCTTGCTCGTGCTTGGGTCAAACCCGAGCCCCTCGTTGGCAAACACTTCATTGTGTTGGCTCAGTACCTCATTAAGGTTGTTTTGTCCTTGAGCACATGTCATGGGTCCTTTCCCGAGTTGAGCCTTGAGAAAGCGATTCTCCTCAAGAATAGATGCTAGGTCACCACTAGAGTTAGTAGTACAAGCATCAACATTGATAATAGGAGAAGAGTGAACCTTGGCCAGAGTTTCAAGATAAGTAAGCTTGAGCGTCTCAAAACTCTTTGTAAGAAGAGTGAGCACTTCTTCCTTAGTCTTGAGGGACACGGATAGAAGCTCACAATCCTTAGAGAGAAGCATGAGACTTCACAAGCTTACTTTTACCATTCATCAACTCCTCGCAAGAGTACTTAGCCTTTTTCAAGTAGGCAAGTTCTTTAGCATGAACATCAATGTTTGCACCAATTTTCAAGCCTAGTTCATCATTTCGTGCTTCCTCATATTGGACTTTCTGCTCATGGATTTCATATTTTTCCTTTTCCTCGATGACGAGGGTTTCGAGTTCCTTCATGGTGATGGTGTGCTTACTCACCATCTCGATAAGCATACGAAACATAGTGAGCTTGTTTCCTTCGAGGGAGCACATGAACTTATTTAGTTTAGCAAGCATAGGATCATCCATATCATCATAATTATCCTCTGCATCAAGATACTCATCACAAGGAATAGAAGGAGTGAAAAGAGGAGGGTTTGATTGTGGGGTTACCTTGACCTTGTCAGGAGAGCTTTGGTCCTCTCCATCTTCTACCACGGCCTTTGCCATTAGGCACTTGTGAGCGTTGCCCTTGTAGTCTTTCATATAGTTGTAGGTGACAACATCACCACTCTTGTTGACTAGCCTCAAAGTGTTTTGAGAATCTTGAGCTACTCCGGCAACACCACTAACATCATCCGGATCAGATTCTTCATGAGCAACCATTGCTTTCCCATCTCTCTTCTTGAGTTTGGAGTTCAAAGGATTTGGCAACTTCTTCTTAGGAAAGGTCTTGGGAAACCTTGGTTTATCCTCTCTCTTCTCATAAGGGCAATCGTTGGAGAAGTGGTTGGTTTCTTCACAGTAGTAGCATTTTCTCACTTTCTTCTTCTGGAATCTTCCCTTGAACTTTCCCGTGCTAAACTTCTTGACAAAAAGAGCAATGTCTTCATATGAAGGGCTCTCATCGGAGTCAATCTCATCACCATCCTCATCATCATCTTCTTCTTCTTCACTTTGCTCTTCTTCACATACGTGCTTGGCCTTCAATGCAAGATTGATCTTTGATGTTGAGGTACCATGCATGGCAAGATATTTTGTAGCATTTGCCTTTGACTCTTCAAATAGTTGAAAAGTGGATATGATGTCATCTGGAGTCATTTCCTTGAATCCATGGTGTTGTCTTATGTCCCACACCATTTGGTGATGATATGGATCAAGAGCATGAAGCAACTTGTCCACGAGAAATCGCTTAGTCAAGTTGAATCCATCTTGTATCTTGTCACACTCACAAGACTCGATGTCAGCGGTGAGAGTCATGAGACACTCAAGGAGCTGCTTGGGAGATTCACCTTTCTCCATACAAAAGTTTTGCAATTGACCCTTTGCAATTTCATATTGAGCAAGCCGGAGAGTGGAAGTACCGGTCTTGGTCCTCACAATGCTATCCCATAATTCCTTGGCACTTGTGATGTGTATGTATGGTCTCCTTTGCTTGTCAGTCATACCTCTCCTTATGCACATGGTTGTTGTGTCATTGAGATTCTTGTCATATCTCTCTCTTGGTGTAAGATTATTCAGGTCAACAGCTTGGTAGCCATGCTCTAAGATCTCCAACATCTCATCATTTCCATATCGAAGATGATCCTGCATAGCAACTCTCCACAAAGCAAAATCGGTAGTGTCATCAAGTAAAGGAGGTTTGCCTTGAGGGTTATACTTTTGTTTCTCTATTTGAGGTCTTGCATAAAGCCAAGGAACACAAGAATGTTCATTACTACGAGGTTGTTGGCCAAGTGAAGGAGTAGGCACAGTTGGCCTCGAGGCCGCACCACCAGAAAGTGGTGCAAGCATCGTGGTTAGTGTGGCTAGTCTCATTTGGACCAAGGCCTCAAGAGAAGCATCATGCTCCTCATTTTGCTTAGCAAGCGCCCGTTCCAGATCCTCAGAAGTGAAGGATTTGACTTCCGTGGAAGCCGCGCCCTTATCCTTCGGATCCGCAACAAGGGGAGTCCCATCGGGGTTCATCTCGCTCCAGAGCGGTTAAGCCACAAGAATAGAGCACGAGGCTCTGGTACCAATTGAAAGGATCAAGATGGACCTAGAGGGGGTGAATAGGTACAATTACAAATTTTAATTATTACTTAGCAATTTTAGGCAATAATGCGGAATATGAAAGTGAGCCTAACAATTGCAAGTATGATGTAGAGCCAAGCAAGGTAAACATGTAACACAACTATGTGAGTAAGCAAGCACAATATGATATAAGTAAGGCCTAAGAGACAAGTAACCACAAGTAGGAAGTTAGGGTTAGGGATAACCGCAACTTCGAGAAACGAGGATGTATGCCGATGTTCACTTCCTTGGAGGGAAGCTACATCACCGTTAGAGAGGTGGATGTTACCATGAAGGCACACCAACGCCACGAAGGCCCACCCTATTCTCCCTTTGAGACAACACCACGAAGGCGTTTCTCAACCACTAGTGGTAGACCTTGGGGTGGTCTCCTAACCCTCACAAACTTTCCGAGGGTAATCACAATGGTCAATTCCTCTCCGAAAGACTCCTACCACCTAGGAGTCTCCAACCTCCAAGAGTAACAAGAATGATGGGGAAAACTCAAGACTTGCTCAAATCACGAATTCCTTTGGTGCAAAGAAGGGGAAGGAGTGGATCTATCACTTGGATGGACAACTTCTCTCAAATGCTCTCAAATCCCTTAGGGATCTAAGATTTTGTGTAGAAGAGTGAGAGAGAGAGAGTGAAATATGTTCTAGGGTTTGCTCAAAGTGAATTGTCAACCCTCTCCCGTGGGAGAAGAGGGCTATATATAGTGTGGGTGCAAATATGGCCATTGTAGTGTAAGTGATAGGGTAGGCCGGACATCCGGGACAGGGGCCAGACATCCGGCCTAACATAGCATATGTGAAGTGAAGCAGAAACTAGAGGACAGAACAGAGGGGCCGGACATCCGGGGCACAGCCCGGACATCCGGCAAGACTAGAAGACCCGGACATCCGGCAAGATGGCCGGACATCCGGCAAGTTCACATAACTGAAACGCACACTGGATAGCGCGAGCAGGACATCCGGCATGGACAACCTAGAAATCCAGGGAGCATGGAGAGCCCGGACATCCGGCATGGAGGGCCGGGCATCCGGAAGTAGACACCAGCACATAGTGCTCTTTGGATAGTAGGGTCTGGATATCCGGCCCGGACATCCGGCAGGCAGCCCGGACATCCGACAAGCCCAGAGGCAGAACACAAGCAGGAATATTTTGATAGAACCAATTGATTTGAGGAAGGGATTAAGTGGCATGAGCAAGTCTTTTACTAACCCAACCGATCCCCTCTTAATAGTGCGGGATCCTATAATCAAGAAAACAAATTTGCAATCTTTTTTATACTTCTTCCATGAGTAAAATCAACTCCGTATGTTCATGATCCGCACACTTTTGATGAACCGGGGACTAACACCTAAGATTTACTTGACGAACATAGTTAGTCCCCTACATGTATATTGTCATCAACATCAAAACTTGATGTAAGGGCATGATTGCACTTTTAGACTTGGAGACGAAGGCAGAAGAGTTCCGAGGGCTCCACAAGCCCTCAGGGTGCGCCCTAGGGGGGGCGCACCCCCTGGCTTGTGGGCTCCTCAAGACTCCCGCAACCCTAATTCTTGGCTTATAAATTCCTAAATATTCCCAAACCAACAGAAGCGTCGACCAAAATACTTTTCCGCCGACGCAAGCCTCTGTTTCTGCGAGATCCCATCTTGGGGCCTTTTCCGGCATCCTGCTGGACGGGGATTCGATCACGAAGGGCTTCCACATCAACACTATTGCCCTTCCGATGAAGCGTGAGTAGTTTATCTCAGACCTACGGGTCCATCGCTAGTAGCTAGATGGCTTCTTCTCTCTCTTTGATCTTCAATACAATATTCTCCTCGATGTTCTTGGAGATCTATCTGATGTAATCTTCTTTTGTGGTGTGTTTGTCGAGATCGATGAATTATGGATTTATGATCAACTTATCTATGAATATTATTTGAATCTTCTCTGAATTCTTATATGCATGATTTGATATCTTTGTATTTCTCTTCGAATTATCGGTTTGGTTTGGCCAACTAGATTGGTTTTTCTTGCAATGGGAGAGGTGCTTAGTTTTGGGTTCAATCTTGCGGTGTCCTCACCCAGTGAAAAAGTAGGGGTAGCGAGGCACGTATTTGTATTGTTGCCATCAAGGATAAAAAGATGGGGTTTTCATCATATTTCTTGAGTTTATCCCTCTACATCATGTCATCTTACTTAAGGCATTACTCTGTTCTTATGAACTTAATACTCTAGATGCATGCTGGATAGCGGTCGATTTGTGGAGTAATAGTAGTAGATGCAGGCAGGAGTCGGTCTACTTGACACGGATGTGATGCCTATATTCATAATTATTGCCTTGGATATCGTCATAACTTTGCGCTTTTCGATCAATTGTCGACAGTAATTTGTTCACCCAGTGTATTATTTTTCTTCAAGAGAGAAGCCTCTAGTGAAACCTATGGCCCCTGAGTCTATTTTCTATCATATATTTTCAGATCTATAAACCAAAAATACCTTGCTGCAATTTATTTACTTTTATTTTGTTCTATGTTTTCGTAATCTTTTATATCTATCTCTATCATAGCTCACTTTTGCAAGTGACTGTGAAGGGTTTGACAACCCCTTTATCGCGCTGGGTGCAAGTGTTTGATTGTTTGTGTAGGTGCATAGATTGGAGACTTGCGTGTATCTCCTACTGGATTGATACCTTGGTTCTTAACTGAGGTAAATACCTATCTCTACTGTGCTACATCACCGTTTCCTCTTCAAGGGAAAAACCAACGCAAGCTCAAGAAGTAGCAGGAAGAATTTCTGGCGCCGTTGCCGGGGAGATCTACATCAAGCCTACCAAGTACCCACCATAAACTCTCATCTCTTGCATTACATTATTTGCCATTTGCCTCTCGTTTTCCTCTCCCCCACTTCTAAAACGATTTCAGAAAAACACAAAATGATTTGCCTTTTTACTCGCCCTCTTTTCTTCCGATCTTTTGTTCTCTTGAACTCATCATCATGTGTGACTTCAGTATGGCAGAAACAGATGATGGCCTAACTCCTCAAATTGGACGAACCAACAATCTGGATGCTAAAACTTTTGTTTTGGGGCAAGGGAATTTTATGGGAAAAGAACATATACAAGAATTTTTTGATTGTGCAGGCAATTGGCCTCTCGATTATACTCCCATACGTAAAACAACTAAAACTTATGCGGAGGCTATTTCAGCACTAGTTTTGAAATTTGAAAGTGGATTTATCCGTACTCATCCTACCTTGCAAAGATTGTTTTATGAGTTACCCGTTATGAAAGATCCTAAGGCTAAAAAGATAGATACTCAAGTTCTTATGAAGGAATTTGATCACATTATACGGGAAGCTAGGGATTTTTTATCATTATGGTATGAGCCGTGAAAAACCAGTAATAAATGAGATTCTTTACAATAGACTATGCTTTGAGACATTTATTTGGAAATAATCAGATTTTTGATGAGAATTTTGAAAAGAAAATCCCCATTTTAGATATGATGCAACAAGTTTTCAATGATGTTAATCAACAGTATTCCTAGATCGTAGCCGGAAATCAAAGGGGATACGTAGATGGGCAGCTTGACAATGCCAAAGTTTCTATGGATAATGTGTTCCCAGTTATCTTTGCAAAATGTTCTGACAAGAACACGTCTATGGAGAAGAATACAAAAGATGACAATACTTAGATCTATGCTTTATGCCTAGCTAGGGGCGTTAAACAATAGCGCTTGTTGGGAGGCAACCCAATTTTATTTTTGTTCTTGCTTTTTTGTTCCTGTTTTTGAATAAATTTATCATCTAGCCTCTGGTTAGATGTGTTTTTATATTTTAATTTAGTGTTTGAGCCAAGCAAGACCTTTGGGATGATCTATGGTGATGGCCGATTTGATCTTGCTGAAAAATAGAACTTTTGCGCTCATTGCCAAATTTCTAAAAATCACAGAAGCATGGAAAAACTCTGATTTTTTTACACAATATTGATATACAAATTGCCTCTCTTGTTCTATTTTTTCACAGTTTTTGGAGTTACAGAAGTATACGAAGTTTTCAGATTGCTATAGACTGTTTTGTTTTTGACAGATTCTGTTTTCTATGTGTTGTTTGCTTATTTTGATGATTCTATGGGTAGTATCTGGGGGTATGAACCATGGAGAAGTTGGAATACAGTAGATATTGCACCAATATAAATAAATAATGAGTTCACAACAGTACCAAAAAGTGGTGATTTATTTTCTTATACTAGCGGATCTCATGAGTTAGTTCGCAAAAAAAAAAACCAATCTCATGAGTTTTCTTGTTGAGTTTTGTGATGTGAAGTTTCCAAGTTTTGGGTAAAGATTTGATGGACAACGGAATAAGGAGTGGCAAGAGCCTAAGCTTGGGGATTCCCAAGGCACCCCAAGGTAATATTCAAGGACAACCAAGCATCTAAGCTTGGGGATGCCCCGGATGACACCCCTCTTTCGTCTTCGTCTATCGGTAAATTTACTTGAGGCTATATTTTTATTCACCACATGATATGTGTTTTACTTGGAGTATCTTGTATGATATGAGTCTTTGCTTTTTAGTTCGCCACAATCATCCTTTTTGTACACACCTTTTGATAGAGTCACGCATGAATAACGAATTTATTAGAATACTCTATGTGCTTCACTTATATTTTTTTGAGCTAGGCAATTGCTCTCGTGCTTCACTTATATCTTTTTAGAGCACGGTGGTGGTTTCATTTTATAAAAATTGTTGAACTCTCATGCTTCACTTATATTATTTTGAGAGTCTCTCTAAAGAACATGGTATTTGCTTAGGTTATGAATTTAGTCCTAATATGATGGGCATCCAAGAGGGATATAATAAAAACTTTCATATAAAGAGCATTGAATACTATGTGAAGTTTGATTCCTTGTGATTGTTATGAGATATAAAGATGGTGATATTAGAGTCATGCTAGTAACTAATTGTGGATTGGTAGAAATACTTGTGTTGAAGTTTGTGATTCCCGTAGCATGCACGTATGGTGAACCGTTATGTGATGAAGTTGGAGCATGATTTATTTATTAATTGTCTTCCGTATGTGGCGGTCGGGGACGAGCGATGGTCTTTTCCTACCAATCTATCCCCCTAGGAGCATGCGTGTAGTACTTTGTTTCAAAGGCTAATAGATTTTCGCAATAAGTATGTGAGTTCTTTATGACTAATGTTGAGTCCATGGATTATACGCACTCTCACCCTTCCTCCATTGCTAGCCTTTCTAGTACCGTGCAACTTTCGCCGGTGCATTAAACCCACCATATACCCTTCCTTAAAACAGCCACCATACCTACCTATTATGGCATTTCCATAGCCATTCCGAGATATATTGCCACGCAATTTCCACCGTAACGTTTTATTATGACAAGCTCCATCATTGTCATATTGCTTTGCATGATTATGTAGTTGGCATAGTATTTGTGGCAAGGCCACCGTTCATCTTTTTATACATATCACCCTTGATCATTGCACATCCCGGTACACCGACAGAGGCATTCATATAGAGTCATATTTTGTTCTAAGTATCGAGTTGTAATTCTTGAGTTGTAACCAAATAAAAGTGTGATGATCATCATTATTAGAGCATTGTCCCATGTGAGGAAAGGATGATGGAAGCTATGATTCCCTCACAAGTTGGGATGAGTCTCCGGACTTTATAAAAAAATAGAAGAGGCTAAAGAAGCCCACAAAAAATAAAAGGGGCCAAAGAAGCCCACCAAAAAAATGAGAGAAAGGAGAGAAGGGACAATGTTACTATCCTTTTTCCACACTTGTGTGCTTCAAAGTAGCACCATGATCTTCATGATAGAGAGTCTCCTATGTTATCACTTTCATATACTAGTGAGAATTTTTCATTATAAAACTTGGCTTGTATATTCCAATGATGGGTTTCCTCAAATTGCCCTAGGTCTTCGTGAGCAAGCGAGTTGGATGCACACCCACTTAGTTTCTTTTTGAGCTTTCATACACTTATAGCTCTAGTGCATCCGTTGCATGATAATCTCTACTCACTCACATTGATATCTATTGATGGGCATCTCCATAGCCCGTTAAAATGCCTAGTTGATGTGAGACTATCTCCTTCTTTTTGCTCCACAACCACCATATTCTATACCACCCATAGTGCTATATCCATGGCTCACGCTCATGTATTGCATGAAAGTTGAAAAAGTTTGAGAACATCAAAAGTACGAAAGAATTTCTTGGCTTGTCATTGGGGTTGTGCATGATTAAATACTTTATGTGATGAAGATGGAGCATAGCGAGACTATATGATTTTGTAGAAATAACTTTCTTTGGCCATGTTATTTTGAGAAGACATGATTGCTTTATTAGTATGCTTGAAGTATTATTGTTTTTATGTCAATATTAAACTTTTGTTTTGAATCTTATGGATCTGAACATTCATGCCACAATAAAGAAAAAATACATGGATAAATATGTTAGGTAGCATTCCACATCAAAAATTCTGTTTTTATCATTTACCTACTCGAGGACGAGTAGGAATTAAGCTTGGGGATGCTTGATATGTCTCCAACGTATCTATAATTTTTGATTGTTCCATGCTATTATATTATCTGTTTTGGATGTTTTATATGCATTTTATGCTATTTTATATTATTTTTGGGACTAAGTTATTAACATAGAGCCCAGTGCCAGTTTCTATTTTTTCCTTGTTTTTAACTTCTGCAGGAAAGGAATATCAAATGGAGTCCAAATGGAATAAAACTTTACGATGATTTTTGTTGGACCAGAAGACACACGTAGGACTTGGAGACGAAGGCGGAAGATTCCCGAGGGCTCCACAAGCCATCAGGGCGCGCCCTAGGGGGGCGTACCCCTGGCTTTTGGGCTCCTCGAGACTCCCCCAACCCTAATTCTTGGCCTATAAATTCGCAAATGTTCCCAAGCCAACAGAAGCGTCCACCAAAATACTTTTCTGCCGCCGCAAGCCTCTGTTTCCGCGAGATCCCATCTTGAGGCCTTTTCCAGCATCCTGCCAGAGGGGGATTCGATCACGGAGGGCTTCTACATCAACTCTATTCCCCTTCCGATGAAGCGTGAGTAGTTTACCACAAACGTACGGGTCCATAGCTAGTAGCTAGATGGCTTCTTCTCTCTCTTTGATCGTCAATACAATGTTCTCCTCGATGTTCTTGGAGATCTATCCGATGTAATCTTCTTTTGCGGTGTGTTTGTTGAGATCGATGAATTGTGGATTTATGATCAGATTATCTATGAATATTATTTGAATCTTCTCTAAATTCTTCTATGCATGATTTGATATATTTGTATTGTTGGGAATCGTTGCGTGGAAAACAAAAAATTTCTACGCACACGCAATGATCTATCCATGGAGATGCATAGCAACGAGAGGGGAGAGTGTGTCTACGTACCCTCGTAGACCGTAAGCGGAAACATTTAACAACACGGTTGATGTAGTCGAACTTCATCGCGCTCCAACCGATCAAGTACCGAATGTACGGCACCTCCGTGTTCTGCACACGTTCAGCTCGGTGACATCCTCCGCCTTCTTGATCCAGCAAGACAGCGGGGTAGTAGATGAGTTACGGTAGCACAACGACGTGGTGACGGTGATGGTGAAGTGATATCTGCAGGGCTTCGTCTAAGCACTACGAAAGTTTGACCGGGGGTGTAAACGGTGGAGGGGGGCGCCGCACACGGCTAGGCAATTGTCCGTTGTGTGCTAGGTGCCCCCCTTCCACATATGTATAGGTGGGAGGGAGGGAGGAGCAGCCAAAGGAGGCGCCCAAGTAGCAGGAATCCTACTTGGGGCCCCTCCCAAGCCGCGCCCCCTTACCTTATTTGGAGTGCGGGAAAAGGCAGGAGGGTGGCGCCCTCCCCTTTTCCTTCCCTAGGGTTGGCCAGACAAGGGAGGGGGCGCACCAGCCCCCTTGTGGGCTGGTCTGTCACCTCCTTTGGCCCATAAGGCCCATATCTTGCCGAGGGGTGCCCGGAACCCCTTCCGGTGACCCGATTCCTTCCCGGTAAGTCCCGAAACACTTCCGGTGTCCAAATACCATCGTCCTATATATCAGTCTTTACCTTTCGACCATTTCGAGACTCCTCGTCATGTCTGTTATCTCATCCGGGACTCCGAACAACATTCGGTCACCAAAACATATAACTCATATAACACTATCGTCAACAAACGTTAAGCGTGCGGACCCTACCGGTTCGAGAACTATGTAGACATGACCAAGACACCTCTCCGGTCACTAACCAATAGCGGAACCTGGATGCCCATATTGGCTCCTACATATTCTACGAAGATCTTTATCGGTCAAACCGTTATGACAACATACGTAACTCCCTTTGTCCATCGGTATGTTACTTGTCCGAGATTCGATCGTAGGTAACTTCATACCTAGTTCAATCTTGTTACCGGCAAGTCTCTTTACTCGTTCCGTAATACATCATCTCATAACTAACTCTTTAGTTATTTGCTTGCAAGCTTATGATATGTACTACCGAGAGGGCCCAGAGATACCTCTCCGATACTCGGAGTGACAAAACTTAATCTCGATCTATGCCAACTCAACAAACACCTTCAGAGATACCTATAGAGCATCTTTATGATCACCCAGTTACGTTGTGACGTTTGATAGCACACAAGGTATTCCTCCGGTGTTCGGGAGTTGCATAATCTCATAGTCGAAGGAATATGTATTTAACATGAAGAAAGCAATAACAATATACTCAACGATCATTATGCTAAGCTAGCGGATGGGTCTTGTCCATCACATCATTCTCCTAATGATGTGATCCCGTTATCAAATGACAACACATGTCTATGGTTAGGAAACCTTAACCATCTTAGATCAACAAACTAGTCTAGTAGAGGCTTACTTGTTTATGTATTCACACATGTATTTAAGTTTCCGATCAATACAATTCTAGCATGAATAATAAACCTTTATCATGAATAAGGAAATATAAAATAACAACTTTATTATTGCCTCTAGGGCATATTTCCTTCATGTATTTCTCTTCGAATTATCGGTTTGGTTTGGCCAACTAGATTGGTTTTTCTTGCAATGGGAGAGGTGCTTAGTTTTGGGTTCAATCTTGCGGTGTCCTCACCCAGTGACAATGCAGGCGTAGCGAGGCACGTATTTGTATTGTTGCCATCAAGGGTAAAAAGATGGGGTTTTCATCATATTGCTTGAGTTTATCCCTCTACATCATGTCATCTTACTTAAGGCACTACTCCGTTCTTATGAACTTAATACTCTAGATGCATGCTGCATAGCGGTCGATGTGTGGAGTAATAGTACTAGATGCAAACAGGAGTTTGTCTACTTGACACGGACGTGATGCCTATATTCATAATCATTGGCTTAGATATCGTCATAACTTTGCGCTTTTCTATCGATTGCTCGACAGTAATTTGTTCACCCACGTATTATTTTCCTTCAATAGAGAAGCCTCTAGTGAAACCTATGGCCCCGGGTCTATTTTCCATCATATATTTTCAAATCTATAAACCAAAAATACCCTGCTGCAATTTATTTACTTTTATTTTGTTCTACGTTTTAGTAATCTTTTATATCTATCTCTATCAGATCTCACCTTTGCAAGTGACCGTGAAGGGATTGACAACCCCTTTATCGCGTTGGGTGCAAGTGTTTGATTGTTTGTGCATGTGCATAGATTGGAGACTTGCGTGTATCCCCTACTGGATTGATACCTAGGTTCTTAACTGAGGGAAATACTTATCTCTACTTTGTTGCATCACCCTTTCCTCTTCAAGGGAAAAACCAACGCAAGCTCAAGAAGTTGCAAGGAGCCCATGCATCGCTACTCCTAATGTCTCAGTTGGTAGAATACCCTCCATGGTTTTTCTTCGTCCCAACACTTTTGTTATTTTTTTCGTTGGTTTTTTTCCGTCTCTCCTCCCACCACCCCCCTCCCATCCTGCTCCATCGGTTTACTTTTACTCTCCACTCTTTATTACAACCAGAACTTTCCTAACGTATGATAAATCACGGGTCTAACATTCCTAAGTTATGCAAATCAATCGATCCCTTTTATTAGTGCAATTTGTTTTAGGAAACAAATAACATATTTTTAGGAAACAAATAATAGATTTTAAACTAGCTTTCCTAACTTATCCAAATCAATCGATTCCTCTCATTAGTGAAATTTGTTTTAGGAAACAAATAATAGATTTTCAGGAAACAAATAACGGATTTTAAGGAAATAAACAAATAACAGATTTGTGCTCCTACGCCGACTTCTGGGACTGCCACTGATACGTCTCCAACGTATATATAATTTTTTATTATTCCATGCTATTATATTATCTATTTTTATGTTTTATATGCATTAATATGCTATTTTATATATTTTTTGGGACTAAATTATTAACCTAGAGCCCAGTGTCAGTGTCAGTTTCTGTTTTTTCTTGTTTTTGAGTTTTACAGAAAAGGAATATCAAACAGAGTCCAAATGGAATAAAACTTTTGCGATGATTTTTCTTGGACCAGAAGACACACGTAGGACTTGGAGATGAAGCCACAGGAGTCCCGAGGAGCCAACAAGCATCCAGGGCCCTAGGGGGCGCCCCTGGCTTATGGGCCCCTTGGAGCTCTTCTAACCTTAATTCTTGGCCTATAAAATCCCAAATATTCCCAAACGACCAAAATCATCCACCAAAATACTTTTCCACTGCCGTAACCTTCTGTTCCTGTGAGATCCCATCTTGGGGCCTTCTTCAGCATCCTACCGAAGGGGGGTTCTATCACGGAGGTCATCTAACCCTATTGCCCCTCCGATGAAGCGTTAGTAGTTTACCACAGACCTACGGGTCCATAGCTAGTAGCTAGATAGCTTCTTCTCTCACTTTGATTCTCAATACCATGTTCTCCTCGATGTTCTTGGAGATCTATCTGATGTAATCTTCTTTTGTGGTGTGTTTGTCGAGATCGATGAATTGTGGATTTATGATCAACTTATCTATGAATATTATTTGAATCTTCTCTGAATTCTTATATGCATGATTTGATACCTTTATGTTTCTCTTCGAATTATCGGTTTGGTTTGGCCAACTAGATTGGTTTTTCTTGCAATGGGAGAGGTGCTTAGTTTTTGGTTCAATCTTGCGGTGTCCTCACCCAGTGACAAAGTACGGGTAGCGAGGCACGTATTTGTATTGTTGCCATCCAGGGTAAAAAGATGGGGTTTTCATCATATTACTTGAGTTTATCCCTCTACATAATGTCATCTTACTTAAGGCGTTACTCCGTTCTTATGAACTTAATACTCTAGATGCATGCTGGATAGCGGTCGATGTGTGGAGTAATAGTAGTAGATGCAGACAGGAGTTGGTCTACTTGACACGGACGCGATGCCTATATTCATAATCATTGCCTTGGATATCGTCATAACTTTGCGCTTTTCTATCAATTGCTCGACAGTAATTTGTTCACCCATCGTATTATTTGCCTTCAAGAGAGAAGCCTCTAGTGAAACCTATGGCCCCCGGGTCTATTTTCCTTCATACATTTTCAAATCTATATCCAAAAATACCAAAAATTCCTTGCTGCAATTTATTTACTTTTACGTTTTAGTAATCTTTTATATCTATCTCTATCAGATCTCACCTTTGCAAGTGACCGTGAAGGGATTGACAACCCCTTTATCGCATTGGGTGCAAGTGTTTAATTGTTTGTGTGGGGACTTGCGTGTTTCTCCTACTGGATTGATACCTTGGTTCTTAATTGAGGGAAATACTTATCTCTACTTTGTTGCATCACCCTTTCCACTTCAAGGAAAAAACCAACGCAAGCTTAAGAAGTAGCAGGAAGAATTTCTGGCGCTGTTGCCGGGGAGATCTACATCAAGCCTACCAAGTACCCATCATAAACTCTCATCTCTTGCATTACATTATTTGCCATTTGCCTCTCGTTTTCCTCTCCCCCACTTCTAAAACGTTTTCAGAAAAATACAAAAAGATTTGCCTTTTTATTCGCCCTTCTTCCGTTCATCTTTTCGTTTGCTCGTGTGTTAGATTGCTTGCCTTGTCATAATGTCTCAAGAAAATACCAAATTATGTGACTTTTCCAATACCAATAATAATGATTTTATTAGTACTCCGATTTCTCCCGCCAGTAGTGTGAAATCTTATGAAATTAATGCCGCTTTGCTGAATCTTGTTATGAAAGATCAATTTTCCACCCTTCCTAGTGAAGATGCCGCATCCCATTTGAATAATTTCGTTGAGTTGTGTGATATGCAAAAGAAGAACGATGTGGATAATGATATTGTTAAATTGAAGCTATTTCCGTTCTCACTACGAGATCGTGCTAAAACTTGGTTTTCATCTTTGCCAATAGTATTTTCATGGAATAAGTGTAAAGATGCTTTTATTTCCAAGTATTTTCCTCCCGCTAAGATCATCTCCCTTAGGAACGATATTATGAATTTTAAGCAACTTGATCATGAACATGTTGCACAATCTTGGGAGAGGATGAAATTGATGATACGAATTTGCCCTACTCGTGGTTTAAATTTGTGGATGATCATACAAATTTTATGCCGGATTGAATTTTGCTTCTAGAAAACTTTTAATTCAGTCGCGAGGGTGATAACCCACAAGTATAGGGGATTGGAACAGTTTTCGAGGGTAGAGTATTCAACCCAAATTTATTGATTCGACACAAGGGGAACCAAAGAATATTCTCAGGTATTAGCAGCTGAGTTGTCAATTCAACCACACCTGAAAGACTTAATATGTGCAGCAAAGTAGTATGGAAGTAGCGGTAACAGTGGCAAACGTAACAGTAGCAGTTTTGTAGCAATCGTAACAGTGGCAGCGGGAAAGTAACGGAGCAAACATCAATATGAAAAGAACTCGTAGGCAATGGATCAATGATGGATAATTATGTCGGATGGCATTCATCATGCAATAGTTAATCTTCTAGTTGATTATGTCATTGACAGAGTTCTCCAATCACTACCACCAAGCTACAAGAGCTTCGTGATGAACTATAATATGCAAGGGATGGACAAGACTATCGCCGAGCTCTTCGTACTGCTCAAAGTTGCGGAGGTAGAAATCAAGAAGGAGCATCAAGTGTTGATGGTTAACAAGACCATTAGTTTCAAGAAAATGGGCAAAGGAAAGAAGGGGAACTTCAAGAAGAATGGCAAGCAAGTTGCCACTCCCGGGAACAAGCCCAAGTCTGGACCTAAGCCTGGAACTGAGTGCTTCTACTGCAAAGGGACTGGACACTGGAAGCGGAACTGCCCCAAGTATTTGGCGGATAAGAAGGATGGCAAAGTCAACAAAGGTATATTCGATATACATGTTATTGATGTGTACCTTACTAATGCTCGTAGTAGTGCCTGGGTATTTAATACTGGTTCTGTTGCTCATATTTGCAACTCGAGACAGGGGCTACGGATTAAACGAAGATTGGCTAAGGACGAGGTGACGATGCGCGTGAGGACTGGTTCCAAGGTCGATGTGATAGCCGTCAGCACGCTACCTCTACATCTACCTTCGGGATTAGTTTTAGACCTGAATAATTGTTATTTGGTGCCAGCGTTGATCATGAACATTATATCTGGATCTTGTTTGAGGTGAGACGGTTATTCATTTAAATCAGAGAATAATGGTTGTTCTATTTATATGAGTAGTATCTTTTATGGTCATGCGCCCTTGAAGAGTGGTCTATTTTTGTTGAATCTCGATCGTGGTAATACACATATTCATAATATTGATGCCAAAAGATGCAAAGTTGATAATGATAGTGCAACATATTTGTGGCACTACCGTTTAGGTCATATTGGTGTAAAGCGCATGAAGAAACTCCATGCAGATGGACTTTTGGAATCACTTGATTATGAATCATTTGATGCTTGCGAACCATGCCTCATGGGCAAGATGACTAAGACTCCGTTCTCCAGAACAATGGAGCGAGCTACTGACTTATTGGAAATAATACATACCGATGTATGTGGTCCGATGAGTGTTGAGGCTCGCGGCGGGTATCGTTATTTTTTGACCTTCACATGATTTGAGCAGATATGGGTATATCTACTTAATGAAACACAAGTCTGAAACATTCGAAAAGTTCAAAGAATTTTCAGAGTGAAGTGGAAAATCATCATAACAAGAAAATAAAGTTTCTACAATCTGATCACGGAGGCGAATATTTGAGTTACGAGTTTGGTCTTCATTTAAAACAATGTGGAATAGTTTCGCAACTCACGCCACCTGGAACACCACAGTGTAATGGTGTGTCCGAATGTCGTAACCATACTTTATTAGATATGGTGCGATCTATGATGTCTCTTAACGATTTACCACTATCGTTTTGGGGTTAAGCATTAGAGACAGCTGCATTCACGTTAAATAGGGCACCATCTAAATCCGCTGAGACGACACCGTATGAACTATGGTTTGGCAAGAAACCTAAGTTGTCGTTTCTTAAAATTTGGGGTTGCGATGCTTATGTGAAAAAGCTTCAGCCTGATAAGCTCGAACCCAAATCGGAGAAGTGCGTCTTCATAGGATACCCAAAAGAAACTGTTGGGTACACCTTCTATCACAGATCCGAAGGCAAGATATTTGTTGCTAAGAATGGATCCTTTCTAGAGAAGGAGTTTCTCTCGAAAGAAGTGAGTGGGAGGAAAGTAGAACTTGATGAGGTAATTGTACCTTCTCTCGAATTGGAAAGTAGTTCATCACAGAAATCAGTTCCAGTGATACCTACACCAATTAGTGAGGAAGCTAATGATGATGATCATGAAACTTCAGATCAAGTTACTACCGAACCTCGTAGGTCAACCAGAGTACATTCAGCACCAGAGTGGTACAGTAATCCTGTTCTGGAAGTCATGTTACTAGACCATGATGAACCTACGAACTATGAGGAAGCGATGATGAGCCCAGATTCCGCAAAATGGCTTTAGGCCATGAAATCTGAGATGGGATCCATGTATGAGAACAAAGTATGGACTTTGGTTGACTTGCCCGATGATCGGCAAGCCATTGAGAATAAATGGATCTTCAAGAAGAAGACTGACGGTGATGGTAATGTTACAGTCTATAAAGCTCGACTTGTTGCGAAAGGTTTTCGACAAGTTCAAGGAGTTGACTATGATGAGACCTTCTCACCCGTAGCGATGCTTAAATCTATCCGAATCATGTTATAAATTGCCGCATGTTATGATTATGAAATCTGGCAAATGGATGTCAAAATTGCATTCCTTAATGGATTTCTTAAAGAAAAGTTGTATATGATGCAACCAGAAGGTTTTGTCGATCCTAAAGGTGCTAACAAAGTGTGCAAGCTCTAGCGATCCATTTATGGACTGGTGCAAGCATCTCGGAGTTGGAATATACGCTTTGATAGTGTGATCAAAGCATATGTTTTTATACAGACTTTTGGAGAAGTCTGTATTTACAAGAAAGTGAGTGGGAGCTCTGTAGCATTTCTAATATTATATGTGGATGACATATTGTTGGTTGGAAATGATATAGAATTTCTGGATAGCATAAAAGGATACTTGAATAAGAATTCTTGATGCGGAGCATCCTATGGACATCACCATGTCAAGAGTCCATTCGGCGAGTGACACGTGCGACATCTACTTCACATACGCAAAGGTGAATCATCTCCTTTACACGTGCTCACTTGACCCCTTCGAGGATGGTATACTACTTGACACTCCACTCGTGTGCATGCATAGGTATTGTCGGAACACTACGGACGACGACGAGGAGTGCAAGCGCCAAGGTACAACTACACCATCCGCGAGGGAGGCCTGGAAGCGACGACGGAAGAAGACGGAGCTGCTGAAGCTACAACGGCCGGACATCCGGCGCCTGTGTAGCCGCCAAGGAGCTGCACCAACAGACGGACAACAACATCAGCGGCCGGACATCCGGCGCCAGCCCCGGACATCCGGCGCCTCGCCAAAGCCCGGACATCCGGCCCTTCCCCCGGAAATCCGGCATCGACGACAGAAGACATCCAGAAGTTTTACCCGCCAGGCCGGACATCCGGCCCCCAGCCCGGACATCCGGCCCCTCCTGAAGCCCCGGACATCCGGCCCGTCGCCCGGACATCCGCCCACCCCTGTCTGTGCACACTAAGGGCCGAGGCCCGTGTACCCCTTCGACCCCCTAGACTATATATACTCTTTCTCCTCCATCTTTCTAGGGTTAGCATTGGTTTAGCTCATTTAGAGATAGAGCTTTGCTCATCCATATCGGATCTACTCCACGAGAGAGACCACGGCCCCTCTACGGAGACGATTCACCTTGGATTCAAGACCTCCTCACGGAGAAGACCCCCATCAAGACCTCCTCACGGAGAAGAACCGGTTACCGTTTGTATCGTCTGTTGTTGACTTTGGATCTTGTATCTTACCTTTGTGTTCATCGATCTAGCGCATGTGTGATCTATTCTAGTTGGTTGAGTGATTTCTCTCGTGTTTCCCCTCGTATTCATCACGTTCTTCGTAGGGATCCGCTCCTTTCGTGAAAGATCGGCCATCTAGGGTTCCACCCTACATCATCTTGGTATCATGAGCCACGTTGATCACGATTTCGGAGCCCCCTCTCTTTGTTTTCTAGCTTGATTTTGTTGTTTTTCGTCCTAACCCGAAAATTGCCCCACAAAAATAGCCCCAATTTTTTTTGTGATTTGTTGGTGTGATGAAGTTTTGTGGGATTTGATCCGTGGATTTCATGTGTTGCAGGTAGATCTAGCTTTTCCCCATCTTTTCCGCAATTTCCATCCACAAAATCGTCCGAATTTTGCCCCGGATTTGACCTCTCCACGCGGTGTTCATCCACGGATCCCGAGCCCGGACATCCGGCCTGACCAGCCCGGACATCCGGCCCCTGACAGCATCAACTCCATCCTCCACTCCGCTTACCGCCTAACTTTCGTCCAATTTTGTTCCGGAGCCCACATACACATCCGCATAACCACCACCGACTTCCGCAACCTAACCAATTTTGTTCCCCTTAGCATTTGAGGTTGTTTGAGTTGTGATTTGCGTCTCCTAAGGTGTTTCGGATACTTAGGGATGATTGCTTCTTCATCAACCGCCACTATAACTTCCGCATAGGCTTACCCACCATACACTTCCGCCACCCTAACTTAACCCAATTTTGTTTGTGTTGTGAGTTGTGTCTCCTAAGGTGTTTCGGCTACTTAGGGACCGTGCTTCCAACCCCGACACCGTGTATAGTTCAGCACCTTACCCTCCACTTCCGCATTGCCTACTCGCAAAAACCCCATCATTGGATTTCCGCAATCCCTTTGAGTTCCCGCTACCACCGTTTTGACTTTTGTCCTTGAGATTTTGATTTGTGGTTTTTCCGTTTCCTAAGGTGTTTCGGCTACTTAGGGACGAGTCTCCATCATCTTGGTATCTACATCAAGAACACCGCCACTCATCATCGCCAAGGACGGTAACCTCGACGACACCATTGTATATTCCCCTTGCAATTGCATTGATAACCCCTAGCCCATTTTGCGTCACTTGCCTATCGAGACTAGCCATTGGAGTATTGCCGGCAACGTTACTTGTGCACATTAGTGGTCTACAACTTCCATTGCATACATACCATATCATATTGGTATCATATCATCTCGTGTGCCTCAAGTTTGTTCCCGCATATACACAATTGCTATCTTGGTTTGTGCATTTCGCAAAGTGGCCATACATACAAAAAAAGAATAAGCTTTTAAGCAAAAGAGAAGAGCAAAGAAGCTTGTAAGCAAGTGCCATAGCATCATACCACATTGCATATAAGATTGTCATATCCGATCATCTTGGATCATCTTGTGAGAAACACCGGGAACCATACATACATACCATACTTGGGATAGAAGTTTATCCATTTTGCATATCATAGGTTGTGCACAAGTGTCGTATCCGCCTATAGAGCAATCGTGCTAGCATCTCTCTTGAGTTGTGCAACACGAGCGTTTTCCATGGACTCCACATTTTGTGCTCATTCCTTGGTTGCACAACCCCATTTATCTATCCGTGTGTGTGTTTCCGTGTGCCATTCTTTGCTATTGGTCTACTTGTTTCACTTGCGAATTTGTGAATCTTTCTCAACATTATTGACTCTTGCTAACATTTTGCATCAAATTTTTTGTGCCACTATCCTCACCGAGCTCCACTATAAGCCTTACTTGTGTAGGTGTGAGAAACCGACAAGAATTGGTACCAATTGTGCTATTTCCTTGTTACACATTGAGTGATCATTGATCCATCTTCAACATCGGTCAAGGTACATTTGGTATCATTCTTCTCTTTCTCCCACTAATATTTGCTCGAGTCTTGTGATGGATAGGCAAGGTATTTCACCTTCGGTCTACAACAACAACGACAAGTTCGATGCCACGAACAACAACTTCGACGCCAAGATGCAAGCTCAAATGGAGGAGATCCAATTCCTCATCAAATCCTACAAGCGATCTTCCTCATCTTCGAGAAGACGCTCAAGAGCACATGCCTCCGAGCTACCATCTCCGGCAAGGTCGCATCGGCATCGACACCATCACCACCACGAACGTGAAGGTCAAGAGCTCTACACCAACAACCGCTCAACGACTTCACCATCTCCCTTGGCATCTTTGCCAAGTGTCTTCAAGGCACCTTCGCCTACGGATATACGGCATCTTCGCCAACAAGCACCTCAAGACGACGCTCAAGAGAAGCTCCCCAAGCTCAAGTCCGCGACTTCCACGAGCTCCTACGACCTCGACACCGACCATGAGATTCCTTTCTATGGGACTCAAGAACCCGAGGAGTATCTCGAGTGGGAGCACCTAATGGACGACTACCTCAAGCTACATCAAGTTCCTCCCGAAGATCAAGTGAAGTACGCCACAAGAAACTTCCACGACTACGCCTCGACATGGTGGCTTCACACACCTTCGGAAACCTACGACATGAGTTGGCCCAAGATGAAGAAAGCTTTGCGGCGAGAGTCTGTGCCTCCAACCTACACGGAACAACTACTACGCCAATTGGAGAACACCAACCAAGGATCCAAGTCCATCGACGAGTACTTCAAGGAGATGAAAAAAGCCTTGCGACGAGCCGGCGTGGACGACCCCATGTCAATGAAGTTCCACTTCATGATGGGATTGAACAACGACATCTCCAAGACTATGTTCCTCGAGAACTACAAGTCCCTCGACGACTACTACATTAGTGCTCTCAAGGCGGAACAAGAACTCATGAAGGCCAAGTTTTCTCCACCCCAAGCACACTTCTCGAAGACCAAACTCAAAGACGACGAGCATGAGGCTAGTACCACCAAGATGTCCAAGCCCGATGAGCTCCAAGACGATGCTCCCAAGTTCGACTTCACCGCCATCCCTCTTTGTGGCATTGATGATGTCGAGTCCTCCACGACTCTTTTTCAAGATGGTGCGGCGACGAGTACGACTGCGGAGACCTTCAAGGACCAAGCTTTTGAGGCAAGCGACATGGTGATGAGCACGGATGATGCTTCCATCTTAGGAGGCGAGAGTGATGATGTGCCATTTTCGGCCTTCATCCACGGCGACGATGACGAGATGATCGAGCATGGGATTTTCCCTTCGGTCATGGAGGAGAGTGATGATGTGCCATCTTCGGCCTTCATCCACGGTGACAACGACGAGATGGTTGAGCATGGGATTTTCCCTTCGACCACGGTGACGTATGATGACTTGAGTGACTTGTGCCACCATATTGAGAGTGAGAGTGTCTTCACCACTAGCCCCATATACGATGTGTTGCCCCAATTCCCATGTGAGGAGAGCCACAACCCCACCACTTGAGTGAGATGAGTGACTCCACCATACGTGCGATTGAGTGCACCTACTTTGAGGGAGTGAGTGAACCACCACATAGAGAGAGTGAGGCCACTTCGATTTCTAACGACTTAACCTCTACCTCTATTGTCTCTTCTCATTTGGTGCTAGGTCCCATATATGATGACGCGCCGATTCGCGACGACTTCGTCCTTCCTATGGACATGACGATGGCCATGGTGGAATATGATGCACCCCCACATGGTCAAGATGAAGATGACCACAATTTGGTCTTTGCCACCTCTCCTACACCACTTGAGTGGAAGAACAAAGGTAACATAGGTGAAGGTGATGCTCTAGTCCCACTAGTGGACATTCTTGACATTGATTGCTTGCATGATGTTGATCAACCTATTACCATGCTTCATGCTAGTATGATTTCCCCATGCGATGATTTACCCATTTATGATGAGTTTGATGATTGCCATGTGGAGTCTATTAGTTGTGATGCCATGTTACATAGGATTTATTGTGACAATTCTCTAGGTCACATCATGTTTGACAACCCGCTTGACTTGTCATATGCTATGCATGAGATCAATCATATGTCATATTTGCAATCTCATCTTAGTGACTATGCATATGCCATTAAAATTAACCCAATTTGCACATATGGCATAGATGACAAGCCCATGGTTATTGGCATTTGTTTTTCTTGTGATGATATTGACATGCTCCCTTTGCATCATTTATCTCATATGCCATGCCATGACCACCTACCATCGGATATGCATTCTTTTGGATGTTGTCCATTTTCTCCATATGATGTTTCCAATATTGCTCATGAGGAGACCCCCATAGTTTCCTCATACATTTTAGGAGATTTTGATCCATCCCATCAATTGCATGATCCCAATACTTGTGTGCACAATATGCTCCCCATGAATAAACATGCTATTGATGTGCCATATAATTGTATGCTCAATTTGCATCCCCATCGTGTTATACATAACAACTATTCTTTCATGATGGATGACATGTTCTTATACCATGCATCAAATTTCTTCGAGCATTGCTTATCTTGTGCTAACTCACACGTGCACATACACATCATGATGGATGATGTGTACATTTACCACACACACAATTTCTTTCGTTTGTGTATTTGTTGTGTAGGTACCCATGAATACTTGTCGACCTCACAATCCCATGAGTTGACAAAACGAGCTCTAGAGAGCAATGATGACGTGGGATACCATGGATTGCCTTTCCCACCTCTCGCTTCGCGCAAAAACTTCGCGCATTTCTTCTACATGACCCTCACATGGTTATGGGTTATTGTCCATTACATATCATATGCCCATCTTGCCATGTTCACTTTGCATGATATGCTTATTCCTATGCTTTTGCCATGCATTTGTGACCCATGCTTTTCTTTACACATGATGATTGATTCTCATACTTGTATGTGTATTTGCAAGCTTGGTGGAGACAGTGCTTGTTATTGCCATGTTTGCTTTGTGACCCATGCCTATGATGATACTATGATCTCGATTTGTGTTCGTGCTTGCGATATGTCATGTACATTGCCTATGCCTATTCTTTGCTCACATGACATGATTGCCATGATTTCCTCTAGGGTGTTGCATCTTGCTCCACTAGTTTGCACGACTTGATTACTATTGCTTGCCTTGTTGCATCACCAATGATTGATACTTGCTCATTTCATTCGGTTGATGACAACCACCTACATGCTTTGTGATGAGGACATCAATACCATTGTTACACCCACAACCCCTGCTGCTATACATACTGGACCAATTACTAGAGCTCGCGCACGCCAATTAAATTACCAGGTACTTTCGTTTCTTGGTAATGATTCTAATGTTCATGAGAATATGATGCTGCCTAAATTGGATACATTTGTTTTGCTTACAAATGAAGGGCCTAGCTTTGAGAAGGATGAACATTGGAGCAAGAACAAGCATGGAGATGATGGCATGCGCATGGGGGACAAGAACGGAGTTACAAGTGATGATTTCAGGACATTGAAGCCACCATAATGCGTGCATGAAGCCTTGGACGAAATATGCAAGATGCTACTTCATAACTTTCGTCCAGAGGCTATTCTAGGTGCTGCGTCACCTTATTATTGGGCCAGGCCCATGTAATTTCGAAATACTTGAGTATAGGCTATTTTTAGAGTCCGTATGTGTGGGGAAACAAGAGATAGGGTTGGTTTCGGACCCCTTCCCCAAGGGCCACGAAATTCCCCCCTCTTCCTCCATATATACAGCCCTTAGGGCGTCGTTTAGACTTTGGGTTTTGTTTAGATTAAAAGTTTGCCATAGCTGCAACTTCGCGTACTTCGTTTGTGTTCATCGACCAGACAAAGGCGTCACAGAACCCCACCTGGATCAATAAAGCTTTCATCTTATATTCGCAATATCCAGATTGCAATCTCAGTTTCTTGCTTGTTCTTCGTTTGCTCGCAGGAAACAGACCCTCGTGGTCAAGTTGATCGTGCTCCGGCGTGGTCAATAACCTCTCGGAGTTGGTTTAGCGATTGCTAAGGCGCGACGTCATCGCACGTTCGTAGTCGGATCGTCAAAGTCGACTTCCACCAAAGCGATATCCATCATCTCATCGAAAGACGGGAGACCTTTGCCTCTATCAAGTGGTATCAGATTTCCAGGTTGCTCGGTGAGATTTTACAGTTTTTCGTAGTTTAGATCGAGTCTGTTCTTCATACCTACAGTCCACGAAAAAGCCACAAAAAAAATTAGGGTTAGTTCATCATATCCGAACCAATCTGAGCCTTTGCATAATCTTTTTAGGGTTTTTGCTTTGTTGAATTTGCGGTTGCATCGTCGTGTCAAGTTGCTGGTCTTAGAGTCTAGTCTTTTAGAGTTTCGAGTTCTGGTCATAAGTTGTCACGCCGCCGCCGCACCATCATCATCGCCTTGCCATCTACCACCATTGCTTATCCGCCACCGCTTTGAATCCGTATCCATATACCACCACCAATCCGTATCCATATACCACCACCGATCCGTATCCAGATACCACCACCGCTACCATATACCACCACCGCTGCCATATCCTACCACCATATATCCACAACCAATCCGAGTTCTTTTCATATTCGGTTTGTTTTAGAGATCCATCTATTTTCCGTTTCGTGTTTCCTTGCCTGAGTAGGTCTCGGAAAAAAAACGAGTCTGGAGACCCCCGGGCAGTTTTTAGGCCAAAATTTCGGCGACCAAAAATATTTTTTCCCTATCCTATTCCCGGGGAGTGTTTTGAAACACTCACCATCATAGTGATTTTTTGTCGCACTTTTTCGTCGTCGCTGCCCTGATTTTCAAAAAAAAATAGTTAAAAAAATTTTGTGCCTATCCTGTCAGTTTGACCTGGGAAGAGTTTTGAGACACTCGCCATTATAGTGATTTTTCGCAAAAAAAAGAGGAGCGCAAAAAAAAGAGCGCGAAAAAAAAGAGCAAAAAAAAATTCCAGAGTGTGCTTTTCCCTTGTTTACGTGCAGCGCCGTGATTTTGTTAGTGTTCTAGGCTCGCGTCTCTAGCACGTTCTAGCCTAGGACCAGCACAGTACCGTCGTTGAGCGTTTATTCAACTTTGCATCTCTGAATTGATTATTGCTGACCATTTTTGCTACCATATTATAAGCCTTCCCAGCTCCACATACATCTACCTCGTGCGTTTGACTCTCCCTGGTAATCGCTCTATCCAAGCTTTGAGAGTTTTGACTACAACGGTTGCCGATCACCACCTGCTGCTGGGTAAGAACTGGTAAGAATTTGAGATTCGCTTGAAGGATTTGTGACACACCACCATCACCACCACTTCCTAGTAGTCTGTAGGATCATATTCTTTTGTGTTTCTATTGCTGCTAACCATCGCAGGATCACAAGCCGATGAGACTGATTGGGAGAACATGATGAACAAGGAGTTGCATGATAAATTTCAGCAAATGATGAGTGGCCAGGTGGGAGATGTGCTAAACAGATTTGAAGAGGCTATGGAGAAGATAGATGCCGTGGAGAAGTCGTTCGAGACAAAGCTGGATAACAAGTTTACTGAATTACTCAAGCGTCTTCCCCAACCACCACCGGCTGCATATGTCGCACCTCTACAACAACAACAACCACATCTCCAACGCCGCCTTCCAAATCAAGTGGGACGAGCACAGCGCGTTCCAATTGAGACTGGTCAAAATTCGGGTGCCGCTGTACCTACTGTTGATGCTTCTTTGGCTCCTGCTACTGCGGCGGCTGAGGAGGATGACGATTATGCGGGCGATTATGAGGATGAGGTTGATCAAAATCAGAACTACGTACAGCCACCAGCACCACCACTAGCAGGTCGACCTCATGTGTATATTCGCAACGGTAGGCCGGCACCACCACCTCAGGTACGAGATCATGACCATCTCCCTAAACTGAAATTGAATAGTCCACCATTTGATGGTAGATATGTTCCTGATATATATCTTACTTGGGAGTTAGAAACTGAACAACGATTTACATGTTTACAATATCCTCAGGAGAGACGTGTTCCTGCTGCTGTTTGTGCTTTCACTAGCTTTGCCTGTGTTTGGTGGTCTGAACATTGTAGATTATATCCTGTTCCAGCTACTTGGGCTGCTTTGAAAATTGCTATGCGTACTCGTTGGGTTCCACCATATTATCAACGTGAATTACTTCAAAAATTGCAGCGCTTAAGACAAGGGAAATATTCTGTAGAAGAATATTATCAGGAATTACAAATTGGCATGATTAGATGTGGTATTGTTGAGGAGAATGAAGCTATGCTTGCACGTTTTATGGGTGGATTAAATAAAGAGATTCAGACCATTCTAGAGTATAAGGATTATAATAATATCACTCGTTTATTCCATCTTGCTTGTAAAGCTGAACGTCAAGTGCAGGATCGACAGGCATTGGCGCGAACTAACTTTTCTGCAGGTCGACCTTCATCATGGACACCACGTGCATCCTCTACTTCCACTTCACCATCACCTCCATCAGGTGCCACCTCCAGCCGTGATACAAGAAAGCAGGCACAACCACCACTCTCTGCCAAGAGCACACCTGCCGGGCCTGCGCGGAGCTCTTCTTCTTCCTTGGCGTCAACAGGGCACACAAGTGATATTATTTGTCGTCGTTGTAAGGGAAGAGGACATTATGCGAGAGAATGCAAATCTCAGCGTGTGATGATTGCTACTAAGGATGGTGGGTATGAGTCCGCTAGTGACTATGATGAGGAGACTTTGGCTCTTATTACACGTGAAGAACATGGTGGAGATGATTCTGAAAAGGAGACGCAATACATGGCTCCTGAAGACGCTGACAGGTATGAATGTTTAGTTGCTCAACGTGTTTTGAGTGTGCAGGTCACACAAGCAGAGCAAAATCAGAGGCATAATTTGTTCCATACAAAGGGAGTTGTGAAGGAACGTTCTGTTCGCGTCATCATAGATGGAGGGAGCTGTAACAATTTGGCTAGCATGGAGATGGTGGAGAAGCTCTCTCTCACCACAAGACCACATCCACATCCTTACTACATCCAATGGTTCAACAACAGCGGCAAGGTTAAGGTAACACGTACTGTTCGTGTGCATTTTAGTATCTCTACATATGCTGATTATGTTGATTGTGATGTGGTACCCATGCAAGCATGTTCCTTATTACTTGGTAGACCATGGCAATTTGATAAAAATTCTGTACACCATGGTAGAAACAATCAGTATACTCTTGTTCATAAGGATAAAAATATTACTTTGCTTCCTATGACTCCTGATTCCATTTTGAAAGATGACATTAATAGAGCTAATAAAGCAAAACAGGAGAAAAATAAGAGTGAAAATCAGATTGTGGAAAAAGAATTTGAGCAACAAATGAAACCTAATAATAAACCATCTAGTGTTGTTTCTGAAATTAAATTGAAAAGTGCATGTTTAATTGCCACAAAATCTGATATTGATGAGCTAGATTTCAGCAAATCTGTTTGCTATGCTTTTGTGTGCAAAGAGGCATTATTTTCATTCGAGGACGTGCCTTCCTCTTTGCCCCCTGCTGTCACTAACATTTTGCAGGAGTTCGCTAACGTCTTCCCACAAGACGTGCCACCGGGATTACCACCTATTCGAGGGATTGAGCATCAAATTGACTTAATTCCCGGTGCATCGCTACCCAACCGTGCACCATACCGTACCAATCCAGAGGAGACGAAGGAGATTATGCGTCAAGTACAGGAGCTGCTCGACAAAGGTTATATACGCGAATCTCTTAGTCCTTGTGCTGTTCCTATTATACTAGTGCCTAAAAACGATGGTACGTCGCGTATGTGTGTTGATTGTAGAGGCATTAATAATATTACTATTCATTATCGTCATCCTATTCCTAGGCTAGATGATATGCTTGATGAATTGAGTGGCTCTACAATATTCTCCAAAGTTGATTTGCGTAGTGCATACCATCAAATTCGTATGAAATTGGGAGATGAATGGAAAACTGCATTTAAAACTAAGTTTGATTTATATGAGTGGTTAGTCATGCCTTTTGGGTTAACTAATGCACCTAGTACTTTCATGAGACTAATGAACGAAGTTTTACGTGCTTTCATTGGACGATTTGTGGTAGTCTATTTTGATGATATACTGATTTATAGCAAATCTTTGGAAGAACATTTGGAACATTTACGTGCTGTTTTTATTGCTCTACGTGATGCACGTTTGTTTGGTAACCTTGGGAAGTGCACCTTTTGCACCGACCGAGTATCTTTTCTTGGCTATGTTGTTACTCCACAGGGAATTGAAGTTGATAAAGCCAAGATTGAAGCTATTGAGAGTTGGCCGCAGCCCAAAACGGTCACACAAGTGAGGAGTTTCCTTGGCCTCGCTGGTTTCTATAGGCGTTTTGTGAGAGATTTCAGCACCATTGCTGCACCTCTCAACGAGCTTACAAAGAAGGATGTGCCTTTTGTTTGGGGTACCGCACAGGAAGAAGCCTTCAGGTATTGAAAGATAAGTTGACACATGCTCCTTTACTCCAACTTCCTGATTTTAATAAGACTTTTGAGCTTGAATGTGATGCTAGTGGAATTGGATTAGGAGGTGTGTTATTACAAGATGGTAAACCTGTTGCATACTTTTCTGAAAAATTGAGTGGGCCTAGTCTGAATTATTCTACTTATGATAAAGAACTATATGCTCTTGTTCGGACTTTAGAAACATGTCAACATTATTTATGGCCCAAAGAATTTGTTATACATTCTGATCATGAATCTTTGAAACATATTAAAAGTCAAGCTAAACTGAATGGTAGACATGCTAAATGGGTTGAATTCATTGAAACTTTCCCTTATGTCATTAAACACAAGAAGGGTAAAGAAAATGTTATTGCTGATGCATTGTCTCGTCGCTATACTATGCTGTCACAACTTGACTTCAAAATATTTGGTTTGGAGACCATCAAAGATCAATATGTGCATGATGCTGATTTTAAAGATGTTTTGCAGAATTGTAAAGAAGGAAGAACCTGGAACAAGTTTGTCGTTAATGATGGATTTGTGTTCCGTGCTAACAAGCTATGCATTCCAGCTAGCTCTCTTCGTCTTTTGTTGTTGCAGGAGGCGCATGGAGGAGGATTAATGGGACACTTTGGCGTGAAGAAGACGGAGGACGTACTTGCTACACATTTCTTTTGGCCAAAGATGAGACGGGATGTTGAGCGTTTTGTTGCTCGTTGCACTACATGTCAAAAAGCTAAGTCACGACTCAATCCTCATGGTTTATATATGCCTTTGCCTGTACCTAGTGTTCCTTGGGAGGATATATCTATGGACTTTGTTTTAGGTTTACCTCGAACAAAGAAGGGGAGGGATAGCATATTTGTTGTCGTGGATAGATTCTCGAAAATGGCACACTTTATACCATGTCATAAAAGCGATGATGCTGTTAATGTTGCTGATTTGTTATTTCGTGAAATTATTCGCTTGCATGGTGTGCCAAATACTATTGTTTCAGATCGTGATACTAAATTTCTTAGCCACTTTTGGAGATGTTTATGGGCTAAGTTGGGGACTAAACTGCTTTTTAGTACTACTTGTCACCCCCAAACTGATGGACAAACTGAAGTAGTCAATAGAACGTTGTCTACTATGCTTAGGGCTGTTTTGAAGAATAATAAGAAAATGTGGGAGGAATGCTTGCCTCATATTGAATTTGCTTATAATCGTGCATTGCATTCTACTACTAAGATGTGCCCTTTTGAAGTTGTGTATGGTTTCCTACCTCGTGCACCTATTGATTTGTTGCCTCTTTGATGAGGACATCAATACAATTGTTACACCCACAGCCCCTGCTGCTATACATACGGGACCAATTACGAGAGCTCGTGCACGCCAACTAAATTACCAGGTACTTTCGTTTCTTGGTAATGATTCTAATGTTCATGAGAATATGATGCTGCCTAAATTGGATACATTTGTTTTGCTTACAAATGAAGGGCCTAGCTTGGAGAAGGATGAACATTGGAGCAAGAACAAGCATGGAGATGATGGCATGCGCAAGGGGAACAAGAACGGAGTAACAAGTGATGATTTCAGGACTTTGAAGCCACCATAATGGGTGCATGAAGCCTTGGACGAAATATACAAGATGCCACTTCATAAATTTCGTCCAGAGGCTATTTTAGGTGCTGCGTCACCTTATTATTGGGCCAGGCCCATGTAATTTCGAAATACATAAGTATAGGCTATTTTTAGAGTCCGTATGTGTGGGGAAACAAGAGATAGGGTTGATTTCGGACCCCTCCACCAAGGGCCACGAAATTCCCCCCTCTTCCTCCATATATACAGCCCTTAGGGCATCGTTTAGACTTTGGGTTTTGTTTAGATTAAAAGTTCGCCATAGCTGCAACTTCGCGTACTTCGTTTGTGTTCAACGACCAGACAAAGGCGTCACAGAACCCCACCTTGATCAATAAAGCTTTCATCTTATATTCGCAATATCCAGATTGCAATCTTAGTTTCTTGCTTGTTCTTCGTTTGCTCGCAGGAAACAGACCCTCGTGGTCAGGTTGATCGTGCCCCGGCGCGGTCAATAACCTCTCGGAGTTGGTTTAGCGACTACTAAGGCGCGACGTCCTCGCACGTTCGTAGTCGGATCGTCAAAGTCGACTTCCACCAAAGCGAAATCCACCTTCTCATCGAAAGACGGGACACCTTTGCCTCTATCACATGCTCCTTTACTCCAACTTCCTGATTTTAATAAGACTTTTGAGCTTGAATGTGATGCTAGTGGAATTGGATTAGGAGGTGTGTTATTACAAGATGGCAAACCTGTTGCATACTTTTCTGAAAAATTGAGTGGGCCTAGTCTGAATTATTCTACTTATGATAAAGAATTATATGCTCTTGTTCGGACTTTAGAAACATGGCAACATTATTTATGGCCCAAAGAATTTGTTATACATTGTGATCATGAATCTTTGAAACATATTAAAAGTCAAGCTAAACTGAATCGTAGACATGCTAAATGGGTTGAATTCATTGAGACTTTCCCTTATGTCATTAAACACAAGAAGGGAAAAGAAAATGTTATTGCTGATGCATTGTCTCGTCGCTATACTATGCTTTCACAACTTGACTTCAAAATATTTGGTTTGGAGACCATCAAAGATCAATATGTGCATGATGCTGATTTTAAAGATGTAATGCAGAATTGTAATGAAGGAAGAATGTGGAACAAGTTTGTTGTTAACGATGGATTTGTGTTTCGTGCTAACAAGCTATGCATTCCAGCTAGCTCCGTTCGTCTTTTGTTGTTGCAGGAGGCGCATGGAGGAGGATTAATGGGACACTTTGGCGTGAAGAAGACGGAGGACGTACTTGCTACACATTTCTTTTGGCCAAAGATGAGACGGGATGTTGAGCGTTTTGTTGCTCGCTGCACTACATGTCAAAAAGCTAAGTCACGACTCAATCCTCATGGTTTATATATGCCTTTGCCTGTACCTAGTGTTCCTTGGGAGGATATATCTATGGACTTTGTTTTAGGTTTACCTCGAACAAAGAAGGGGAGGGATAGCATATTTGTTGTCGTGGATAGATTCTCAAAAATGGCACACTTTATACCATGTCATAAAAGCGATGATGCTGTTAATGTTGCTGATTTGTTCTTCCGTGAAATTATTCGTTTGCATGGTGTGCCAAATACTATTGTTTCAGATCGTGATACTAAATTTCTTAGCCACTTTTGGAGATGTTTATGGGCTAAGTTGGGGACTAAACTGCTTTTTAGTACTACTTGTCACCCCCAAACTGATGGACAAACTGAAGTAGTCAATTGAACATTGTCTACTATGCTTAGGGCTGTTTTGAAGAATAATAAGAAAATGTGGGAAGAATGCTTGCCTCATATTGAGTTTGCTTATAATCGTTCATTGCATTCTACTACTAAGATGTGCCCTTTTGAAATTGTGTATGATTTCCTACCTCGTGCACCTATTGATTTGTTGCCTCTTCCATCTTCGGAGAAGGTTAATTTTGATGCTAAACAACATGCTGAATTGATCTTAAAAATGCATGAGTTAACTAAGGAAAACATTGAGCGTATGAATGCTAAATATAAACTTGCTGGAGATAAGGGTAGAAAGCATGTTGTTTTTGCACCTGAGATCTTGTTTGGTTACATTTGCGTAAGGATAGATTTCCTAATTTGTGCAAATCAAAGCTAATGCCACGTGCTGATGGTCCTTTTAAGGTGTTAAAGAAAATAAATGATAATGCATATAAACTTGAGCTGCCTGCAGATTTTGGGGTTAGTCCCACTTTTAACATTGCAGATTTGAAGCCTTATTTGGGTGAGGGAGATGAGCTTCCGTCAAGGACGACTTCATTTCAAGAAGGGGAGGACGATGAGGACATCAATACCATTGTTACACCCACAGCCCCTGCTGCTATACATACTGGACCAATTACTAGAGCTCGCGCACGCCAATTAAATTACCAGGTACTTCCGTTTCTTGGTAATGATTCTAATGTTCATGAGAATATGATGCTGCCTAAATTGCATACATTTGTTTTGCTTACAAATGAAGGGCCTAGCTTTGAGAAGGATGAACATTGGAGCAAGAACAAGCATGGAGATGATGTCATGCGCATGGGGGACAAGAACGGAGTTACAAGTGATGATTTCAGGACATTGAAGCCACCATAATGCGTGCATGAAGCCTTGGACGAAATATGCAAGATGCTACTTCATAACTTTCGTCCAGAGGCTATTCTAGGTGCTGCGTCACCTTATTATTGGGCCAGGCCCATGTAATTTCGAAATACTTGAGTATAGGCTATTTTTAGAGTCCGTATGTGTGGGGAAACAAGAGATAGGGTTGGTTTCGGACCCCTTCCCCAAGGGCCACGAAATTCCCCCCTCTTCCTCCTTAGGGCGTCGTTTAGACTTTGGGTTTTGTTTAGATTAAAAGTTCGCCATAGCTGCAACTTCGCGTACTTCGTTTGTGTTCATCGACCAGACAAAGGCGTCACAGAACCCCACCTTGATCAATAAAGCTTTCATCTTATATTCGCAATATCCAGATTGCAATCTCAGTTTCTTACTTGTTCTTCGTTTGCTCGCAGGAAACAGACCCTCGTGGTCAGGTTGATCGTGCTCCGGCGTGGTCAATAACCTCTCGGAGTTGGTTTAGCGATTGCTAAGGCGCGACGTCATCGCACGTTCGTAGTCGGATCGTCAAAGTCGACTTCCACCAAAGCGATATCCATCATCTCATCGAAAGACGGGACACCTTTGCCTCTATCACTTTGCACATGATTGTTATTGCTTCTTGTCATATCTCTCCATATATTGCCTCTATCATGATAGATGATTTGACATGTATTGAGTGCAACAATGCCCTTAGTCTTGATAATGAGTTTGCCCCCATAGCATTCTCACATATATTTGGAGATTTTGACATATTTCTTGTGAAGCATGCTTGCCTTACCTCTTTGCACCATATTCCTCGTGCCATGAATATAGCCATTATTGCATCATATTATTCATGCACTTGTGTTTCTAATGGCTATGTGCAAGAGAAGAAAACCATCATGTTGGATGATGTGTTCATCTACCATGCGCATACGTTCTTTGTTTTGTTGTGTGCATGTGTAGGATACTTGGACTTTGTGTCGACTTCCGCTTCACGTGAGTTGACCATTCGAGCTCTTGAGAGCGAGCCTCATACATTCGACCACGACTCGTTTCTACGCCACCTTTCCTACCACTTCGGCATTGTGAAGAATGCACAAGGACATGCCATCAAGGTGATATCTTTCTTGAGCATGGATATTGCGGATCATACTACTTGTGTTGCTTGCACCATGAGACTTATTGTTCATCTTGGACCACTTGATTGCACACTTGATAGAGATCTTGCTTCGACTTGTCATTTTCAGCGTCCCATGCATCATGATATATATGCCTTGTGTGTTGCATCCAATTCTTGGATTACTTGCTCCTCTCATATGTTTGGTTGCAACAATGTCATCCCTTCACATATGCCATGTCCCATTGCTTGTCACATGATTGACTTGATTGCCTCACACATGATGAACAATTGCCCTTTCTATTGTGTTGAGTGCCACACTATGTTCACTACACCCTATGCACATTATGCTTGGATTGTCTTGCACTTAACCCATGTGTTTAGACATCTCATCTTCTTAGGTGTCGTGAATGATTCCTATGCCTACCATAGACCTTTCATTGAGCGCTTTGCCCATGCTTGCTATGAACCTAAGGTAGATGCTTATTCTCTTGACACACATATTTGCATCTCTACCTCCAATTTACATGCTTGCCCCCATGATATCTTTGCTTGTGCTCGATTGATATACTTACATGCCATGTCTCAATCCTTTGTCACACCATATGCTTTGCATGATGACGACACTTGTTTGGTGAATCATCTCTTGAATGCTTGGTTTTGCACTAACGCTAACCACATTTGTTTTTCCAAGTGTTTGTAGTCCTTACTCCTTTTGAAGGAATCACAAGACGGTGCGACATTAGAGAGTGCCCATTTTGAGCTTCAAGATGACACGTACTTGGTGAACGTCCACTTCTACACGGCGAAGCCATCTCTTTTCCATGGTGATTTGGTTTTCGATCCGAGGTCGAATCTTTCCCAAGGGAGGGGAGATGATCCGGAGCATCCTATGGACATCACCATGTCAAGAGTCCATTCGGCGAGTGACACGTGCGACATCTACTTCACATACGCAAAGGTGAATCATCTCCTTTACACTTGCTCACTTGACCCCTTCGAGGATGGTATACTACTTGACACTCCACTCGTGTGCATGCATAGGTATTGTCGGAACACTATGGATGACGAGGAGGAGTGCAAGCGCCAAGGTACAACTACACCATCCGCGAGGGAGGCCTGGAAGCGACGACGGAAGAAGACGGAGCTGCTGAAGCTACAGCGGCCGGACATCTGGGCCAAAGGCCGGACATCCGGCGCCTGTGCAACCGCCAAGGAGCTGCACCAACAGACGGCCAACAGCATCAGCGGCCGGACATCCGGCGCCAGCCCCGGACATCCGGCGCCTCGCCAAAGCCCGGACATCCGGCCCTTCCCCCGGAAATCCGGCATCGACGACAGAAGACATCCAGAAGTTTTACCCTACAGCCCGGATATCCGGCCCCCAGCCCGGACATCCGGCCCCTCCTGAAGCCCCGGACATCCGGCCACCCCTGTCTGCGCACAGTAAGGGCCGAGGCCCGTGTACCCCTTCGACCCCCTAGACTATATATACTCTTTCTCCTCCATCTTTCTAGGGTTAGCATTGGTTTAGCTCATTTAGAGATAGAGCTTTGCTCATCCATATCGGATCTACTCCACAAGAGAGACCGCGACCCCTCTACGGAGACGATCCACCTTGGATTCAAGACCTCCTCACGGAGAAGACCCCCATCAAGACCTCCTCACGGAGAAGAACCGGTTACCGTTTGTATCGTCCATTGTTGACTTTGGATCTTGTATCTTACCTTTGTGTTCATCGATCTAGCGCATGTGTGATCTATTCTTGTTGGTTGAGTGATTTCTCTCGTGTTCCTCTCGTGTTTCCCCTCGTATTCATCACGTTCTTCGTAGGGATCTGCTCCTTTCGTGAAAGATCGGCCATCTAGGGTTCCACCCTACATCAATTCTTCAATGAAAGACCTCGGTGAAGCTGCTTATATATTGGGCATCAAGATCTATAGAGATAGATCAAGATGCTTAATTGGACTTTCACAAAGCACATACCTTGATAAAGTTTTGAAGAAGTTCAAAATGGATCAGTCAAAGAAAGGGTTCTTACCTGTGTTACAAGGTGTGAAATTGAGTTAGCCTCAATGCCCGACCACTGTAGAAGATAGAGAGAAAATGAAAGTCATTCCCTATGCCTCAGCCATAGGTTCTATCATGCATGCAATGCTGTGTACCAGACCTGATGTGTGCCTTGCTATAAGTTTACGAGGGAGGTATCAAAGTAATCCAGGAGTGGATCACTGGACAGCGGTCAAGAACATCCTGAAGTACCTGGAAAGGACTAAGGATATGTTTCTCGTTTATGGAGGTGACAAAGAGCTTGTCATAAATGGTTACGTTGATGCTATGTTTGACACTGATCCGGATGACTCTTAAGTGGCAGACCGGATACGTATTTATATTGAATGGTGGAGCTGTCAGTTGGTGCAGTTCCAAGCAAAGCATCGTGGCGGGATCTACGTGTGAAGCGGAGTACATAGCTGCTTCGGAAGCAGCAAATGAAGGAGTCTGGGTGAAGGAGTTCATATCCGATCTAGGTGTAATACCTAGTGCATGGGGTGCAATGAAAATCTTTTGTGACAATACTGGAGCAATTGCCTTAGCGAAGGAATCCAGATTACACAAGAGAGCCAAACACATCAAGAGACACTTCAACTCCTTCCGTGATCAAGTCAAGGAGGGAGACATAGAGATTTGCAAAATACATATGGATCTGAATGTTGCAGACCCGTTGACTAAGCCTCTTCCACGAGAAAAACATGATCAGCACCAAGACTCCATGGGTGTTAGAATCATTACAATGTAATCTAGATTATTGACTCTAATGCAAGTGGGAGACTCAAGGAAATATGCCCTATAGGCAATAATAAAGTTGTTATTTATATTTCCTTATATCATGATACATGTTTATTATTCATGCTAGAATTGTATTAACCGGAAACTTGATAGATGTGTGAATACATAGACAAAACATTGTGTCCCTAGTATGCCTCTACTAGACTACCTCATTAATCAAAGATGGTTAAGTTTCCTAACCATAGACATGTGTTGTCATTTGATGAACGGGATCACATCATTAGGAGAATGATGTGATGGACAAGACCCATCTGTTAGCTTAGCATAATGATCGTTAAGTTTTATTGCTATTGCTTTCTTCATGACTTATACATATTCCTTTGACTATGAGATTATGCAACTCCCGAATACCGGAGGAACACCTTGTGTGCTATCAAACGTCACAACGTAACTGGGTGATTATAAAGATGCTCTACAGGTGTCTCCGAAGGTGTTTGTTGGGTTGGCATAGATCAAGATTAGGATATGTCACTCCGAGTATCGGAGAGGTATCTCTGGGCCCTCTCGGTAATGCACATCATGATAAGCCTTGCAAGCAATGTGACTAATGAGTTAGTTGTGGGATGACGCATTACAGAACGAGTAAAGAGACTTGCCGGTAACGAGATTGAACTAGGTATCTTCATATCGATGACCGAATCTCGGGCAAGTAACATACCGATGACAAAGGGAATAACGTATGTTGTCATTGCGGTTTGACCGATAAAGATCTTCGTAGAATATATAGGAACCAATATGAGCATCCAGGATCCGTTGTTGGTTATTGACCGCAGATGTGTCTCGGTCTTGTCTACACAGTTCTCGAACCCGTAGGGTCCGCACGCTTAACGTTCGATGACGATTTGTATTATGAGTTATGTGTTTTGGTGACCGAAGATTGCTCGGAGTCCCGGATGAGACCACGGACATGACGAGGAGTCTCGAAATGGTCGTGAGGTAAAGATTGATATAGTGGACGATAGTATTCGGACAACAGAATGGTTCCAGAGTGTTTCGGGTATTTTTCGGAGTACCGCGAGGTTACCGGAACCCCTCGGGGGAAGTAATGGGCCTCATGGGCCATAGGGGAGAGGCAAGGCAGCCCTAAAGGGGGTGGCGCCCCCCCATGGGGAGTACGAATTGGACAAGGGGAGGGGGCGCGACCCCCTTTCCTTCTCCCTCTCCCTCTCCTTCCCCCTTCCTCCCTCCTAAAGAAGGAAGGGGGGCCGAATAGGACTAGGAGTCCAAGTGGGTTTCCCCCCACTTGGCGCGCCCCCTAGGCCGGCCTCCTCCCCTCTCCTCCTTTATATACGGGGGCAGGGGGCACCTCTAAGCACATCAATTGTTTCTTAGCCGTGTGCGGTGCCCCCTCCACCGTTTACTCCTCTGGTCATATTGTCGTAGTGCTTAGGCGAAGCCCTGCGCGGATCGCTTCACCATCACCGTCATCACGCCATCGTGCTGACGAAACTCTCCCTCGACACTTTGCTGGATCAAGAGTTCGAGGGACGTCATCGAGCTGAACGTGTGCTAAACTCGGAGGTGCCGTACGTTCGGTACTTGATCGGTCGGATTGCGAAGACGTTCGACTACATCAACCGTGTTAAATTAACGCTTCTGCTTTCGGTCTACGAGGGTACGTGGACACACCCTCCCCCTCTCGTTGCTATGCATCTCCTAGATAGATCTTGCGTGATCGTAGGAATTTTTTGAAATTGCATGCTATGTTCCCCAACACGGTCGCCTTCGCAACCAAGGCATCGCTAATCTCGAGCAGCTTCACCAAGCCGTCGACCAACTCATGCTGCTTAATTGGGGCAGCAAGACTATCATTTTTGCTGGCCAAGGAATTCATCACCCCCAGATCATCGTGATCGTTGATGCGGGGAGTGCCCTTGTGAGAGCCGTCGCCTGCCGGTAATAGCTTGTTCAAGGGCTCCGTGGCGCGCCAGGACATCGTTGTTGCGGCTGCCGCGTAGTGGCGGGACCTCTCTAGTGCTTTCGCGGCCTTGGTCTTTGCGCCCTGGTTATATGTCGACCTGAAACTCCTCCTACCGGTCATGGCGGAATGACTTGACAGGAAAGACCTGTTTTGGGGTGATGAGGAGAGGAATTGTGAAGTAATTTTTGATTGGGTAGTTTTTATAGCCCAGTGCTAAGTGGGAACACGTTTAGGGTTGATCGGTGTGAACAGATTTGCAATTACTTATTGCGTGGTAATATGGAATGTGCCGGGAAACAAGCTCAAAATTTATTGATGGTTCTCGGCTCGAAGCCCGAAATGGTTCCTGGATGGCGTACGTGGGCCCGCGTTCTCGGATGTGTACGTGTCTACCCACTATCACACACGGTCCAGCTATCACCATCGTGTCCGATGGATGGGCCGTCGCGCCTCCCACGGGGTGCCAGAAGGTTCACCAGAATTGCAATATATAGGTGTGGTTGCTTGCAGGCGGCCACGACGCGCTCTGCTCGCGCCCCCCGCGCGCTCTGCTCGTTGTTGAGGCGGCCGTGGCGCGTTCTTCTCGCGTCCATCTGTACGTTTTTCCTGCCATTGAGGCGGCCACAGCGCGCTCTGCTCAAGCGTCCATGGCATGCTCTGCTGCTGTTGAGGCAAATTTAGAATGGCAACAGTTAATAATTGTCTTACATATTCAGGATAATTTAAAATGCCACATGCGGCAACACCCAAAACACACATGAACTACATATGCTTAGTGACCTAAAATGTTGATATGCGACATTTGCATAAAATTATAATAAAATATAGGTTAAAAGGATGAGCTGGCGGCCTTCCGACGACGGTCTTCTCTGAATCCATGATCAGCATAGCACCCTTGCGGCCGTTCATTCCGAGTGTCCCAACCCGCGGCCATGGTACTCGTCTCCACCTACGGAGCTGCTAGCGCTGGGAGGCTCTTGGGGCTGCTGGGACTCTTCCAGTAGAGGTTGACAGCGTGCAATCGCGTGCATGACACACTAGTGGAACCACTCTATTTCCATGTCTCTGCCCTGGTAGCAAATTTCGTCCATCACCTGCATCCTCAAGATATCACGTTGGCGATGTTCTACTTCGTCGGGGACGTCAACTCCGCCAAGGATGCGCTCGAGCCTGGCTACCACATCGTCGGGATCGAGGTTGACATGACCACCACCGACAATGATGAAGCCGCAGGCTGGCTGTCTCATAACTGAATCACAGAGGTCCTCTGCCCAATCCTGGTAGGGCATCAGGCTCTAGACGTGCACCGATGACGGCGGCTCTTCGGGTGGGTCATCGATCATGCCGCCTAGCAGCTCTGGATCTTTTGCGAGGTAGATGGCAAACTGCTCATCACACTTCCTCTACAATTAGTCCATTGTGCGCCCAAGGACTGGCATTCCGATATCGCTACCGATTGATAGAGGCAAAGGTGTCCCGATGTTTTGATGAGATGGTGGCTATCGTTTTCTGTGGGAGTCGACCTTGACGATCCGACTACGAACGTGCGAGACGTCGCGCCTTAGCAATCGCTAAACCAACTTCCGAGGGTTATTGACCACGCCGGAGTACGATCAACCTGACCACGAGGGCCTATTTCCTGCGAGCAAACGAAGAACAAGCAAGAAACTGAGATTGCAATCTGGATATTGCGAATATAAGATGAAAGCTTTATTGATCAAGGTGGGGTTCTGTGACGCCTTTGTCTGGTCGTTGAACACAAACGAAGTACGCGATGTTGCAGCTATGGCGAACTTTTAATCTAAACAAAACGCAAAGTCTAAACGACGCCCTAAGGGCTGTATATATGGAGGAAGAGGGGGGAATTTCGTGGCCCTTGGGGAAGGGGTCCGAAACCAACCCTATCTCTTGTTTCCCCACACATACGGACTCTAAAAACAGCCTATACTTATGTATTTCGAAATTACATGGGCCTGGCCCAATAATAAGGTGACGCAGCACCTAGAATAGCCTCTGGACGAAGTTGATGAAGTGGCATCTTGTATATTTCGTCCAAGGCTTCATGCACTCATTATGGTGGCTTCAAAGTCCTGAAATCATCACTTGTAACTCCGTTCTTGTTCCCCTTGCGCATGCCATCAACTCCATGCTTGTTCTTGCTCCAATGTTCATCCCTCTTATCCATGTCAGGCCCTTCATTTGTAAGCAAAACAAATGTATCCAATTTAGGCAGCATCATATTCTCATGAGCATTAGAATCATTACCAAGAAACGACAGTACCTGATAATTTAATTGGCGTGCGCGAGCTCTGGTAATTGGTCCAGTATATGTAGTAGTAGGGGCTGTGGGTGTAACAATGGTATTGATGTCCTCATCATCCTCCCCTTCTTGAAATGAAATCCTCCTCGACGGAAGCTCATCTTCCTCACCCAAATAAGGCTTCAAATCTGCAATGTTAAAAAGTGGGACTAACCCCAAAATCTGCAGGCAGCTCAAGTTTATATGCATTATCATTTATTTTCTCTAACACCTTAAAAGGACCATCAGCACGTGCATTAGCTTTGATTTGCGCAAATTAGGAAACCTATCCTTACGCAAATGTAACCAAACAAGATCTCCAGGTGCAAAGACAACATGTTTTCTACCCTTATCTCCAGCAAGTTTATATTTAGCATTCATACGCTCAATGTTGTGCTTAGTTAACTCATGCATTTTTAAGATCAATTCAGCACGTTGTTTAGCATCAAAATTAACCTTCTCCGAAGATGGAAGAGGCAACAAATCAATAGGTGCACGAGGTAGGAAACCATACACAATTTCAAAAGGGCACATCTTAGTAGTAGAATGCAATGAACGATTATAAGCAAATTCAATATGAGGCAAGCATTCTTCCCACATTTTCTTATTATTCTTCAAAACAGCCCTAAGCATAGTAGACAATGTTCTACTGTCTTCTTCAGTTTGACCATCAGTTTGGGGGTGGCAAGTAGTACTAAAAAGCAGTTTAGTCCCCAACTTAGCCCATAAACATCTCCAAAAGTGGCTAAGAAATTTAGTATCACGATCTAAAACAATAGTATTTGGCAGATCATGCAAGCGAATAATTTCACGAAAGAACAAATCAGCAACATTAACAACATCATCGCTTTTATGACATGGTATAAACTGTGCCATTTTCGAGAATCTATCCACGACAACAAATATGCTACCCCTCCCCTTCTTTGTTCGAGGTAAACCTAAAACAAAGTCCATAGGTATATCCTCCCAAGGAACACTAGGTACGGGCAAAGGCATATATAAACCATGAGGATTGAGTCGTTACTTAGCTTTTTGACATGTACAGCAGCGAGCAACAAAACGCTCAACATCCCGTCTCATCTTTGGCCAAAAGAAATGTGTAGCAAGTATATCCTCCGTCTTCTTCATGCCAAAGTGTCCCATTAGTCCTCCTCCATGCGCCTCCTGCAACAACAAAAGACGAACGAAGCTAGCTGGAATGCATAGCTTGTTAGCACGAAACACAAATCCATCGTTAACGACGAACTTGTTCCATGTTCTACCTTCTTTACAATTCTGCAATACGTCTTTAAATTCGGTATCATGCACATATTGATCTTTGATGGTCTCCAAACCAAAAAATTTAAAGTCAAGTTGTGAAAGCATAGTATAACGACGAGACAATGCATCAGCAATAACATTTTCTTTACCCTTCTTGTGTTTAATGACATAAGGGAAAGTCTCAATGAATTCAACCCATTTAGCATGTCTACGGTTCAGATTTGCTTGACTTTTAATGTGTTTCAAAGATTCATGATCAGAATGTATGACAAATTCTTTGGGCCATAAATAATGTTGCCATGTTTCTAAGGTCCGAACAAGAGCATATAATTCTTTATCATAAGTAGAATAGTTCAGACTAGGCCCACTCATTTTTTTTAGAAAAGTATGCAACAGGTTTGCCATCTTGTAATAACACACCTCCTAATCCAATTCCACTAGCATCAGATTCAAGCTCGAAAGTCTTGTTAAAATCAGGAAGTTGGAGTAAAGGAGCATGTGTCAACTTATCTTTCAATACCGTGAAGGCTTCTTCTTATGCGGTACCCCAAACAAAAGGCACATCCTTCTTTGTAAGCTCATTGAGAGGTGCAGCAATGGTGCTGAAATCTCTCACAAAACGCCTATAGAATCCAGCGAGGCCAAGAAAACTCCTCACTTGTGTGACCGTTTTGTGCTGCGGCCAACTCTCAATAGCTTCAATCTTGGCTTTATCAACTTCAATTCCATGTGGAGTAACAACATAGCCAAGAAAAGATACTCGGTCGGTGCAGAAGGTGCACTTCCCAAGGTTACCAAACAAACGTGCATCACGTAGAGCAATAAAAAGAGCCCGTAAATGTTCCAAATGTTCCTCCAAAGATCTGCTACAAATCAGTATATCGTCAAAGTAGACTACCACAAATCGTCCAATGAAAGCACGTAAAACTTCGTTCGTTAGGTAGCGATGCACCGGGAATTAAGTCAATTTGATGCTCAATCCCTCGAATAGGTGGTAATCCCGGTGGCACGTCTTGTGGGAAGACGTCAGCGAACTCCTGCAAAATGTTAGTGATAGCATGGGGCAAAGAGGAAGGCACGTCCTCGAATGAAAATAATGCCTCGTTGCACACAAAAGCATAGCAAACAGATTTGCTAAAATCTAGCTCATCAATATCAGATTTTGTGGCAAGTAAACATGCACTTTTCAATTTAATTTCAGAAGCAACACTAGAATGTTTATTATTAGGTTTCATTTGTTGCTCAAATTCTTTTTCCACAATCTGATTTTCACTCTTATTTTTCTCCTGTTTTGCTTTATTAGCTCTATTAATATCATCTTTCAAAATGGATTCAGGAGTCATAGGAAGCAAAGTAATATGGCTATCCTTATGAACAAGAGTATACTGATTATTTCTACCATGGTGTACAGAATTTTTATCAAATTGCCATGGTCTACCAAGTAATAAGGAACATGCTTGCATGGGTACCACATCACAATCAACATAATCAGCATATGTAGAGATACTGAAATGCACACGAACAGTACGTGTTACCTTAACCTTGCCGCTGTTGTTGAACCATTGGATGTAGTAAGGATGGGGATGTGGTCTTGTGGTGAGAGATAGCTTCTCCACCATCTCCATGCTAGCCAAGTTGTTGCAGCTCCCTCCATCTATGATGACGCAAACAGAACGTTCCTTCGCAACTCCCTTTGTATGGAACAAATTATGCCTCTGATTTTGCTCAGCTTGTGTGACCTGCACACTCAAAACACATTGAGCAACTAAACATTCATACCTGTCAGCATCTTAAGGAGCCATGTATTGCGTCTCATGATCAGAATCATCTCCACCGTGTTCTTCATCTGTAATAAGAGCCAAAGACTCCTCATCATAGTCACTAGCGGACTCATACCCACCATCCTCAGTAGCAATCATCACACATTGAGATTTGCATTCTCTCGCAAAATGTCCTCTTCTCTTACAACGACGACAAATAATATCACTTGTGCGCCCTGTTGACGCCATGGAAGAAGAGCTCTGCGCAGGCCCGGCAGGTGTGCTCTTGGCAGAGAGTGGTGGTTGTGCCTGCTTTCTTGTATCACGGCTGGAGGTGGCACCTGATGGAGGTGATGGTGCAGTGGAAGTAGAGGATGCACGTGGTGTCCATGATGAAGGTCGGCCTGCAGAAAAGTTAGTTCGCGCCAATGCCTGTCGATCCTGCACTTCACGTTCAGCTTTACAAGCAAGATGGAATAAACAAGTGATATTATTATACTCCTTATACTCTAGAATGGTCTGAATCTCTCTATTTAATCCACCCATAAAACGTGCAAGCATAGCTTCATTCTCCTCAACAATACCACATCTAATCATGCCAGTTTGTAATTCCTGATGATATTCTTCTACAGAATTTTTTCCTTGTCTTAAACGCTGCAATTTTTGAATTAATTCATGTTGATAATATGGTGGAACCCAACGAGTACGCATAGCAGTTTTCAAAGCAGCCCAAGTAGTTGGAACAGGATATAATCTACAATGTTCAGACCACCAAACACTTGCAAAGCTAGTGAGAGCACAAACAGCAGCAGGAACACGTCTCTCCTGAGGATATTGTAAACATGTAAATCGTTGTTCAGTTTCTAACTCCCAAGTAAGATATATATCAGGAACATATCTACCCTCAAATGGTGGAATATTCAATTTCAGTTTAGGGAGATGGTCATGATCTCGTACCTGAGGGGGAGCCCTAACATTGCCATTATTTGCATGTGGACGACCTGGTGGTTGCACGTAGTTCTGATTTTGATCAACCTCATCCTCGTAATCTCCCGCATAATCATCCTCCGCATCAGCAGCAGGAGCCACAGAAGTATCAACAGCAGCACCAATAGTTTGGTCAGGCTGAAGAAGGACACGGCTCGCTCGACGGAGGGCTGTTTCGCGATGTGGAGGTAGTAGTAGTTGTTGTTGTTGCAGAGGTGCGGCAGGTGCAGCCGGTGGTGGAAGACGCGCAAGCAGTTCATTAAATCTGTTATCGAGCTTTCTTTCGAACGTCTTCTCAAGTCCAGTGATCTTCTCCATGGCCTCTTCAAAATTGTTCAGCACATCTCGCACCTGTTCAGTCATCATTTGCTGAAACTTATCATGAAGCTCCTTGTTCGTTAAGTTCTCCCAGTCAATCTCGTCGGCTTGTGATCCTGGCATGGTTAGCAGCAATAGAAACACACAAGAATATGATCCTACAGACTACTAACAAGTGGTGGTGGTGGTGGGTGTCACAAATCCGTCAAGCCAATCTCAAATTCTTACAAGTTCTTACCCAGCAGCAGGCGGTGATCGGCAACCGATGTAGTCAAAACTCTCAAAGCTTGGATAGTGCGATTACCAGGGAGAGTCAAACGCACGATGTAGATGTATGTGGAGCTGGGAAGGCTTATAATATGGTATCAAAAAGGGTCAGCAATAATCAATTCAGAGATGCAAAGTTGAATAAATGCTCAACGACGGTACTGTGCTGGTCCTAGGCTAGACCGTGCTAGAGACGTGAGCCTAGAACACTAACAAAATCACGGTGCTGCACGTAAATAAGGGAGGAGCACGCTCTGAATTTTTTTCCTCTTTTTTTTTGCTCCGCAACAATTTTTTCAAAAAAGTCTACAAATGGTCTAAAAACTGCCTAGCCAGAATTTTCCAAACTTAGTTTTTCTTTTGAAACTGGAACTATTTTTCTTGTACGGTAGCACAGAAGTTCGGGAGTCCTACTCTATCATGACTCGGAGTATGGCGTGATATGGAAATCCAAAACAGAGTAACAAAATAATGGACTCGGACAAGGACTGGTGGCGGAGATGAATCTGGTGGAACTCGGACTGGTGGCGGCGATGAATCCGGTGGAACTCGGACTGGTGGCGGATATATGTTGTAGGTGGACTAGGATTGGCGTGATGCCGGCGGATATGTGGTGGCGTATATGGACTCGGATTGGCGGTGAATATGGCAGCAGCGATGATGATGATGTCGTGATGATATATGGCAGCGGCGACGTGACAACCTGTGAACAGAACTCGAAACTATAAAGGACTAGACGCTAAGACCAGCAACTTGACACGACGATGCAACCACAAATTCAACAAAGCAAATACAGAAAAGATTATGCAAGGCTCAGATTGGTTCGGATAGGATGAACTAACCCTAAAATTTTTTTGGCTTTTTTCGTGGACTATAGGTATGAAGAACAGACTCGATCTAAACTATGAAAAACTATAAAATCTCACCGAGCAACCTGGAAATCTGATACCACTTGATAGAGGCAAAGGTGTCCCGATGTTTCGATGAGATGGTGGCTATCGTTTTCTGTGGGAGTCGACCTTGACGATCTGACTACGAACGTGCGAGACATCGCGCCTTAGCAATCGCTAAACCAACTTCCGAGGGTTATTGACCACGCCGGAGTACGATCAACCTGACCACGAGGGCCTGTTTCCTGCGAGCAAACGAAGAACAAGCAAGAAACTAAGATTGCAATCTGGATATTGCGAATATAAGAGGAAAGCTTTATTAATGAAGGTGGGGTTCTGTGACGTCTTGGTCTGGTCGTTGAACACAAACGGAGTACACGAAGTTGCAACTATGGCGAACTTTTGATCTAAACAAAACCCAAAGTCTAAACGGTGCCCTAAGGGCTGTATATATGGAGGAAGAGGGGGGAATTTCGTGGCCCTTGGGAAAGGGGTCCGAAACCAACCCTATCTCTTGTTTCCCACACATACGGACTCTAAAAACAGCCTATACTTATGTATTTCGAAATTACATGGGCCTGGCCCAATAATAAGGTGACACAGAACCTAGAATAGCCTCTGGACGAAGTTGATGAAGTGGCATCTTGTATATTTCGTTCAAGGCTTCATGCACTCATTATGGTGGCTTCAAAGTCCTGAAATCATCACTTGTAACTCCGTTCTTGTTCCCCTTGCGCATGCCATCAACTCCATGCTTGTTCTTGCTCCAATGTTTATCCCTCTTATCCATGCCAGACCCTTCATTTGTAAGCAAAACAAATATATCCAATTTAGGCAGCATCATATTCTCATGAACATTAGAATCATTACGAAGAAACGATAGTACCTGATAATTTAATTGGCATCCGCGAGCTCTGGTAATTGGTCCAGTATATGTAGTAGTAGGGGCTGTGGGTGTAACAATGGTATTGATGTCCTCATCACCGATGGGCCATGGCGCCTGCACCGGCTGATGAAGCTCTTGCTCCCCGACCTACTCAGGCTCGTTCTCCTCGCCTAAGATGTAACACAGGAAGGGGTCGACGAAGCTTTGGTCATTGCCTTGCATGCTTGGAATAACTAATGGTAGATGGGTGTGGACTAATCTGCGCATAGTGTCAGTACGGTGCATTGCCGCCTGGGTCATATGGAGCAAGCCACTAGTAGGTGGCGGGAAATCAATGAGGGAAGAGGAGGGGAGCACTTGCATGGATTGCGGGACACGTGTATAACGTCATTAATTTCTGCACTGGGCGTTTGTGTTGGTATAGGTACTACCTTCGTCATGGTTTATTGGTCCCCTTCATATTTTGTAGTAGCAAACTTTGACCTTAGATTTAACTAAGAATATATTAATGTATGTCATTGAAAATAATATTGTTGGACGGCTATTCCCGGCTATGTTCAACTGCCATATGCAATAATTATGCATGTGCTTGCCCGTCATTTAGGCGTCTGCGGCGTGCTCTGCTAGCGTCCTCCCACGCGCTCTCACTACAAAAAAAGACACATCCATGACATTTTGGCCCGAACCAAAATTTTCTGTCATGCTTATGACACTTCTATGACGATAATTGTGACAAAAGCACGTATCATCATATATGTAGTGGGCTCCAACTTCTATGATGTAGATGCCTCCATGATCGAATCCCACACTGGCAGGATGCCGGAAAAGGCCCCAAGATGATATCTCATGGAAACAGAGGCTTGCGGTAGCGGAAAAGTATTTCGGTGGACGCTTCTATTGGTTTGGGAATATTTCTGAATTTATAGGCCAAAGATTTGGGTTGGAAGAGTCCCGTGGGGCCCACAAGCCAGGGGCACCCCCCCTAGGGCGCACCCTGAGGGCTTGTGGAGCCCTCGAGACTCTTCTGACTTCCTCTCCAAGTCCTACGTGTGTCTTTTGGTCCAAGAAAAATCATCGTAAAGTTTTATTCCGTTTGGACTCCGTTTGATATTCCTTTTCTGTAAAACTCAAAAACAAGGAAAAAACATAAACTGGCACTGGGCTCTAGGTTAATAAGTTAGTCCCAAAAATAATATAAAATACCATAATAATGCATATAAAACATCCAAAACAGATAATATAATAGCATGGACCAATAAAAAATTATAGATAAGTTGGAGACGTATCAAGCATCTCCAAGCTTAATTCCTACTAGTCCTCGAGTAGGTAAATGATAAAAACAGAATTTTTGATGTGGAATGCTACCTAACATATTTATCCATGTAATTTTGTTTATTGATGCATGAATATTCAAATCCATAAGATTCAAAACAAAAGTTTAATATTGAAATAAAAACAATAATAGTTCAAGTATACTAATAAAGTAATCATGTCTTCTCAAAATAACATGGCCAAAGAAAGTTATCCCTACAAAATCATATAGTCTGGCTATGCTCCGTCTTCATCACACAAAGTATTTTATCATGCACAACCCCAATGACAAGCCAAGCAATCGTTTCATACTTTTGGTGTTCTTAAACTTTTTCAACTTTCACGCAATACATGAGCATGAGCCATGGATATAGCACTATAGGTGGAATAGAATATGGTGGTTGTGCAGAAGACAAAAAGAAGGACATAGTCTCACATCAACTAGCATATTAACGGGCTACGGAGATGCCCATCAATAGATATCAATGTGAGTGAGTAGGGATTGCCATGCAACGGATGCACTAGAGCTATAATTGTATGAAAGCTCAAAAAGAAACTAAGTGGGTATGCATCCAACTCACTTGCTCACGAAGACCTAGGGCAATTTGCGGAAGCCCATCATTGGAATATACAAGCCAAGGTCTATAATGAAAAATTCCCACTAGTATATGAAAATGACAACATAGGAGACTCTCTATCATCAAGATCATGGTGCTACTTTGAAGCACAAGTGTGGAAAAAGGGTAGTAACATCGTCCCTTCTCTCCCTTCTCTCATTTTTTGTTTGGGCTTCTTTGGCCTCTTTTATTTTGTTGTGGGCTTCTTTGGCCTCTTTTATTTTTTGTGGGCTTCTTTGGCCTCTTTTATTTTTATAAAGTCCGGAGACTCATCCCAACTTGTGAGGGAATCGCAGCTTTCATCATCCTTTCCTCACATGGGACAATGCTCTAATAATGATGATCATCACACTTTTATTTACTTACAACTCAAGAATTACAACTCGATACTAGAACAAAATATGACTATATAAATGCCTGCGGCGGTGTACCGGGATGTGCAGTGATCAAGAGTGAGATGTATAAAAAATATGAACGGTGGTCTTGCCATAAATACTATGCCAACTACTTGATCATGCAAAGCAATATGACAATGATGGTGCATGTTATAATAAAACAGAATGATGGAAGTTTCATGGCAATATATCTCGGAATGGCTATGGAAATGCCATAATAGGTAGGTACGGTGGCTGTTTTGAGGAAGGTATATGGTGGGTTCAATGCACCGACGAAAGTTTCGCGGTACTAGAGAGGCTAGCAATGGTGGAAGGGTGAGAGTGCGTATAATCCATGGACTCAACATTAGTCATAAAGAACTCATATACTTATTGCAAAAAATTATTAGCTATCGAAACAAAGTACTACAGGCATGCTCCTAGGGGGATAGATTGGTAGGAAAAGACCACCGCTCGTCCCCGACCGCCACTCATAAGGAAGACAATCAAAAAATAAATCATGCTCTAACTTCATCACATAACAGTTCACCATACGTGCATGCTACGGGAATCACATACTTCAACACAAGTATTTCTATCGATCCACAATTACTCACTAGCATGACTCTAATATCACCATCTTTATATCCCAAAACAATCGTAAGGAATCAAACTTCTCATAGTATTCAACGCTCTTTATATGAAAGTTTTTATTATATCCCTCTTAGATGCCCATCTTATTAGGACTAAATTCATAGCCTAAGAAAATTACCATGCTGGTTAGAGACTCTAAAAATAATATAAGTGAAGCATGAGAGTTCAAAAATTTCTATAAAATAAAGCCACCACCGTGCTCTAAAAAGATATAAGTGAAGCACAAGAGCAAATTGCCTAGCTCAAAAAATATAAGTGAAGCACTTATAGTATTCAAATAAATTCATGATTCATGTGTGTCCCTCTCAAAAGATGTGTACAACAAGGATGATTGTGGCAAAATAAAAAGCAAATACTCATATCATACAAGACGCTCCAAGCAAAACACATATCATGTAGCCTCAAGTAAATTTACAGATAGATGAAGATGAAAGAGGGGATGCCATCCAGGCCATTCCCAAGCTTACATGCTTGGTTGTCCTTGAATATTACCTTGGGGTGCCTTGGTCATCCCCAAGCTTAGGCTCTTGCCACTCCTTATTCCGCTGTCCATCAAATCTTTATCCAAAACTTGAAAACTTCACAACACAAAACTCAACAAGAAAAGTCATGAGATCCGTTAGTATAAGAAAATAAATAACTACTTTTTGGTACTATTGTGAACTCATTCTTTATTTATATTGGTGTAGTATCTACTGTATTCCAACTTCTCCATGGTTCATACCCCTAGATACTACCCACAGATTCATCAAAATAAGCAAACAACACATAGAAAACAGAATTTATCAAAAACAGAACAGTCTGTAGCAATCTGAAAACTTCGTATACTTCTGTAACTCCAAAAATCTGAAAAATAATGACAATAGAGGAAATTTTTATATCAATCTTGTGTAAAACATTCGGAATTTTATCACGCTTCTGTGATTTTTAACAATTCTGGCAATGAGCGCAATAGTTTATGTTTTTCAACAAGATCAAATCAACTATCACCATAGATCATCCCAAAGGTCTTGCGTGGCTCAAACACTAACTAAAACACCAAAACACAATTACTACAGAGGTAATAATGTGTATTTTCATAAAAACAGAAAAGAAAAATATTGGGTTGTCTCCCAACAAGAGCTTTTCTTTAAAGCCTTTTAGCTAGGCATTGATAATTTTAATGTTGCTCGCATGAAAGACAAGAATTGAAGCACAAAGAGAGCGTCATAAAACATGTGAAAAACATATCTAAGTCTAACATACTTCCTATTCATAGGCATCTTATAGGCGAACAAATTATCAAGGCAAGCAAAAACTAGTATATGCAAAGAAGAAGAAAGAAACAATAGCAATCTCAACATAACGAGAGGTAGTTTAGTAGCATGAAGATTTCCACAACCATATTTTCCTCTCTCATAATAATTACATGTAGGATCATAATCAAATTTAACAATATAGCTATCACCAGTACTGCAGGATGGTCCAAACGCGACAATCGAATCAGAGACCCTTCGACGAAACTGTGTGCGATGCATCAATCACAAACAGTGACGTAAATAAACCGTAAAAAAGATGCAAAACGTTTGCGACGGCGGCGACATCAAACACTGTTCATATTCGATTTGCGTGTGCGATGAGTGGCAAACAGTTAATCCAGAAGAACTTTGTGCGATGATGCAGAACAACAGAAACTGGCAGCGAGATGAGAGTGTGTGCGATATAAGGCATACAGTTCACTAGGATGAACTATGTGTGATTAGGCAACACAATGGAAACGGTTTAACTGAACAAGATGTGTGTGATACGCAACAAATAGGTCCCTAATCAGAAATGTGTGCGAAGACCAATAATAACACAGACGATTGCTGCTAATAAGCCATGTGATTTGCTCTGTCGACAGAAGAATAACATGTATATATATATCTGAAATAAATCCAATTACATAAGTGACTATACAGATCATTCGCACACACCTCAATAAACAATTGCATGCATTCTAAAGTAGGAGAAATGATCGCCTAGTCATCTACTTCTTGTGACACTCCCGCCACTGCTCTGTGTCTCGATCCCTCATCTGGGCAGGAAGAAGACACTTCCTCATGTCAACGATCCGCCTGTACATCTCGTAGCTGATACGAGCACCACAACATCAATTGATGATGCTACTCAATCTGAGATAGTTAAAGAATTAAGACATGCAAAAGTTGCAGAAAATAATGACGCGCATGCAACCATATTTCATCGAGGAAAAGATGATTGTGTGCGTCAGTTGTGTGGACCGAGAATAAATTCTGTAATTAACAGGCCAAAGATCAATTGCGTGGTGCACGCATTACATTCAAGAGATGTGATTGACAAGTTGATGCATGGTTGTATAGTACGAATAGATTTGGACTATAAAAAACTAGGACGCTGGGGTGGATTGAATCAGCAGTTAAAATCATACAAGCTAATAGATCTGCAGCAAAGGAGGAGACCAGAGATAAAAAGAGAGCCTTTACGTGACAAGGTGGAGCCAAAGTTTCGTACGCCACCTGATTGGATACGGGTTGGCTCAATTGATCTTAGTTTGCATGGCAAGGGAATTATGTTGCATGCAAGTTAATTAGTTATTTTAGAGTCCAGGGCCAAATAAAAAAAGATATATTTCCTTTTGAGTTGTGCTAGTTTGTCACGTACGTCAGTTTTGATTCTGTTGTGATTTAGTCTCTGGATTTTTTCTTAGCGTACGGGAGTTTAGTTTTGAGTTTTATTTTGAGTATGAGATATACAGAAAAACGTCTGAGTTACGGGCAGCCATATCTCGTGTATTATCTGCGATTTTCCCATCGTGGAAATTTACTAGCGACGGAGGGTTGATCATCACATTGACGCCTACATGCTGATCCGAGGGGGTCATTATTTTCGTACATAGGTGAAAATTATCTTGAAGGTAGCGAGGAGGAACAAGGGGATGAACTGTTGACCAAGCATCGCCGTGAAAGATCGGGCGATCTACACGCGCGAATTAGCATCTCGCTAGTCTGTGCTTCATCAAGTGTTATTCAGAGCTAAGGTTAATCATGGCGATTCAGTTTGCAATATTGTCTGCAAAGGCGAGCATCAACAAGTTGAGGAATAACATATTGATGGAGGAGGAAGGCATCAGCGAGGTCGTTCTTTTTCACACTCGTTGCGTCGTGAAGGAGCGATGTGTCAATTTGACGATTGATGAAGGTTCTGCAGTCAACATGGTGAGCATCGAGGTGGTGAAAAAATTGGGGCTGAATATGGCGCCTCTTGAAATACCGTACACATTGGTTCAAAGGTGAAATAAAAATTACGCATCGGATTTTGCTAATTTTGTATTTGGGAAAATATTGTTGTGCGGAATTTTTCCACGTTTGTCCAGAGCCCATGGTGTCGTGCCATTTGCTACTTGGGAACCCATGGTGCATGCGCGTTGGGGCTGTTCGGAATGTCAAGAAAAATAGTTTCTCTTATTCATGGAATGGTCAAAGAATTTGTTTTATTCCTATGGCAGTGGATGTGTTCACAAAGGATTGGAAAATTCGTTTGCTTAAAAGAAGAGAAGAACAAGAAGAAATAAAGGAAGAAGTCAATGCACCAGTACAGGGGCTGAATCTTTTGGTGGAGAAGGTGCAAGAGGATGGTGGTGCAAAGGGGCAGCGGTGGAGTGTTTTTAAAACACAGTGTAAGATCAAAAATCATGCTTGCAAGATGATAATTTATGGTGGCAGCTTTACCAACGCCATTAGCAAAGATCTAGTGGAAGCCTTGGGTCTGTCCATGTGGCAGCATCCACGGCCGCACCACGTGGAGTGGTTGTACAATTCCGGTAAATTAAAAATCACACACAAGGTACGCGTAACATTTGCGATTGGAGATTACATTGACAAGGTGGACTGTGATGTTTTGCCGATGGATGCGTGTCAGTTGTTATTGGGAAGACTGTGGCAGTTTGATCATGATGCGGTGCATGTAGGAAAATCCAACACTTATACGTTCATGCATGATGGAAAGAAGCACATGCTAAAACTGATGGTGGACGGTACAATTACTATAGACATGCATGTTCTAGAGAAGAAGGTGGCTTAGAAAGTTAACTCAAAACCGAGGACGATTTTGTTTCAAGGAAAGGAGGATGATACGAGCACTACAAAATCAATTGATGATGCTACTCAATCTGAGATAGTTAAGAATTAAGGCATGGAAAAGTTGCAGAAAATAATGACGTGCATGCAGCCATATTTCATCGAGGAAAAGATGATCGTGTGCATCAGTTGTGTGGACCGAGAATAAATCTGTAATTAACAGGCCAAAGATTAATTGCGTGGCGCACGCATTACATTCAAGAGATGTGATTGACAGGTTGATGCATGGTTGTATAGTATGAACAGATTTGGACTATAAAAAACCAGGACGCTGGGGTGGATTGAATCAGCAGTTAAAATCATACAAGCTAATAGATCTGCAGCAAAGGAGGAGACCAGAGATAAAAAGAGAGCCTTTACGTGACAAGGTGGAGCCAAAGTTTCGTACGCCACCTGATTGGATACGGGTTAGGTCAGTTGATCTTAGTTTGCATGGCAAGGGAATTATGTGGCATGTAAGTTAATTAGTTATTTTAGAGTCCAGGTCCAAATAAAAAAAAGATATATTTCCTTTTGAGTTGTGCTAGTTTGTCACGTACTTCGGTTTTGATTCTGTTAGGATTTAGTCTCTGGATTTTTTAGCGTACGGGAGTTTAGTTTTGAGTTTTATTTCGAGTATGAGATATACAGAAAAACGTCCGAGTTAAGGGCGGCCATATCTTGTGTATTATCTGTGATTTTCCCATCATGGAAATTTACTAGCGACGGAGGGTTGATCCTCACATCGACGCCTATGTGCTGATCCGTGGGTGATGAGGACATCATTACCATTGTTACACCCACAGCACCTGCTGCTATACATACTGGACCAATTACTAGAGCTCGTGCACGCCAATTAAATTATCAGGCACTTTCGTTTCTTGGTAATGATTCTAATGTTCATGAGAATATGATGCTGCCTAAATTGGATACATTTGTTTTGCTTACAAATGAAGGGCCTGTCATGGATAAGAGGGATGAACACTGGAGCAAGACCAAGCATGGAGATGATGGCATGCGTGAGAGGAACAAGAACGGAGTTACTAGTGATGATTTCAGGACTTTGAAGCCACCATAATGAGTGCATGAAGCCTTGGACGAAATATACAAGATGCCACTTCATAATATTCGTCCATTGGCTATTTTAGGTGCTGCGTCACCTTATTATTGGGCCAGGCCCATGTAATTTCGAAATACATAAGTATAGGCTGTTTTTAGAGTCCGTATGTGCGGGGAAACAAGAGATAGGGTTGGTTTTGGACCCCTTCCCCAAGGGCCACGAAATTACCCCTCTTCCACCATATATACAACCCTTAGGGCACCGTTTAGACTTTGGGTTTTGTTTAGATTAAAGTTCGCCATAGCCGCAACTTCGCGTACTTCATTTGTGTTCAACGACCAGACAAAGCCGTCATAGAACCCCACCTTGATCAATAAAGCTTTCCTCTTACTTGTTCTTCGTTTGCCTGCAGGAAACAGACCTTCGGGATCAGGTTGATCGTGCTCCGGCGTGGTCAATAACCTCTCGGAGTTGGTTTAGCTATTGCTAAGGCGCGACGTCCTCGCACGTTCGTAGTCGGATCGTCAAAGTCGACTTCCTCCAAAACAATAGCCACCATCTCATCGAAAGACGGGACACCTTTGCCTCTATCAAGTGGTATCAGATTTCCAGGTTGCTCGGTGAGATTTTACAATTTTTCGTAGTTTAGATCGAGTCTGTTCTTCATACCCATAGTCCACGAAAAAGCCAAAAAAAATTAGGGTTAGTTCATCCTATCCGAACCAGACTGAGCCTTTGCCTAGTCTTTTCAGTATTTTGCTTTGTTGAATTTGCGGTTGCATCGTCGTGTCAAGTTGCCGGTCTTAGCGTCTAGTCTTTTAGAGTTTCGAGTTCTGGTCATAAGTTGTCACGCCGCCACCACACCATCATCATCACCCCTGCCACCTACCACCGCCGCTTATCCACCACCGCTCTGAATCCGTATCCATCTACCACCACCAATCCGTATTCATATACCACCACTGATCCATATCCATATACCACCACCGCTGCCATGTACCACCACCACTGCCATATACCACCACCAATCCGAGTTCCTTTCATATTAGGTTTCTTTTCGAGATCCATCTAATTTCCGTTTCGTGTTTCCTTGCCTGAGTAGGTTTCGGAAAAAAAAGTATAGACCCCCGGGCAGTTTTTAGGCCAAAATTTTGGTGACCAAAAATATTTTTTTCCCTATCCTATTTTTAGGCTTTTCTAAGTCTTTTGAGACACTCGCCATGATAGTGATTTTTTGTCGCACTTTTTCGTCGTCGCTGCCCTGATTTTCAAAAAAAAATAGTCAAAAAAAATTCCGTGCCCATCCTGTCAGTTTGACCTGGGAAGAGTTTTGAGACACTCGCCATTATAGTTATTTTTCGCAAAAAAAGGAGGAGCACAAAAAAACAGAGCGCCAAAAAAACAGAGCGAAAAAAATTCCAGAGTGTGCTTTTCCCTTGTTTACGTGCAGCGCCGCGATTTTGTTAGTGTTCTAGGCTCGCGTCTCTTGCACGGTCTAGCCTAGGACCAGCACAGTTCCGTCATTGAGCGTTTATTCAACTTTGCATATCTGAATTGATTATTGCTGACCCTTTTTGCTACCATATTATAAGCCTTCCTAGCTCCATATACATCTACGTCGTGTGTTTGACTCTCCCTGGTAATCGCTCTATCCAAGCTTTGAGAGTTTTGACTACAACGGTTGCCGATCACCGCCTGCTACTGGGTAAGAACTGGTAAGACTTTGAGATTTGCTTGACGGATTTGTGACACTCACCACCACCATTTTCTAGTAGTCTGTAGCATCACATTCTTGTGTGTTTCTATTGCTGCTAACCATGGTATGATAGAGGCAAAGGTGTCTCGTCTTTCGATGAGATGATGGATATCGCTTTGGTGGAAGTCGATTTTGATGATCCGACTACGAACGTGCGATGACGCCGCGCCTTAGCAATCGCTAAACCTACTCCGAGAGATTATTGACCACGCCGCAGCACGATCAACCTGACCACGAGGGTCTGTTTCCTGCGAGCAAACGAAGAACAAGCAAGAAACTGAGATTGCAATCTGGATATTGCGAATATAAGATGAAAGCTTTATTGATCAAGCTGGGGTTCTGTGACGCCTTTGTCTGGTCGATGAACACAAACGAAGTACGCGAAGTTGCAGCTATGGCGAACTTTTAATCTAAACAAAACCCAAAGTCTAAACGACGCCCTAAGGAGGAAGAGGGGGTAATTTCGTGGCCCTTGGGGAAGGGGTTCGAAACCAACCCTATCTCTTGTTTCCCCACACATACGGACTCTAAAAACAGCCTATACTCAAGTATTTCGAAATTACATGGGCCTGGCCCAATAATAAGGTGACGCAGCACCTAGAATAGCCTCTGGACGAAAGTTATGAAGTAGCATCTTGTATATTTCGTCCAAGGCTTCATGCACGCATTACGGTGGCTTCAACGTCATGAAATCATCACTTGTAACTCCGTTCTTGTTCCCCATGCGCATGCCATCATCTCCATGCTTGTTCTTGCTCCAATGTTCATCCTTCTCAAAGCTAGGCCCTTCATTTGTAAGCAAAACAAATGTATCCAATTTAGGCAGCATCATATTCTCATGAACATTAGAATCATTACCAAGAAACGAAAGTACCTGGTAATTTAATTGGCGTGCGCGAGCTCTAGTAATTGGTCCAGTATGTATAGCAGCAGGGGCTGTGGGTGTAACAATGGTATTGATGTCCTCATCATGGTAGGATCACAAGTCGATGAGACTGACTGGGAGAACATGACGAATAAGGAGTTGCATGATAAATTTCAGCAAATGATGACTGAACAGGGGCAAGATGCGCTGAACAATTTTGAAGAGGCCATGGATAAGATAACTGGCCTTGAGAAGACATTCGAAACAAAGCTTGATAACAGATTTGATGAACTGCTTGTGCGTCTTCCACCACCACCACCGGCTGCACCTGCCGCACCTCTGCAACAACAACAACAACAACAACAACAACAACAACAACAACAACAATGAGGACTACCTCCCCGCCGCGAAGCAGCCCTCCGCCGAGCGAGCCGTGTCTCTCTTGAGCCTCGCCAACCTATTGGTGCTGCTGTTGATACTTCTGTGGCTCCTGCTACTGATGAGGAAGAGGATGATTATGCTGGAGATTATGAGGATGAGGTTGATCAAAATCAGAACTACGTGCAACCACCAGCACACGGTCGTCCACATGCAAATAATCGCAATGGTAGGGCTGCATTACCTGCTCAGGTACGAGATCATGACCATCTTCCTAAACTGAAATTGAATATTCCACCATTTGAGGGTAGATATGTTCCTGATATATATCTTGTTTGGGAGTTAGAAACCGAACAACGTTTTACATGTTTAGAATATCCCGAGGAGAGACGTGTTGCTGCTGCCCTTTGTGCTTTCACTAGTTTTGCTTGTATGTGGTGGTCTGAACATCGTAGATTATATCCAAATAATATTCCAACTACTTGGGCTGCTTTGAAAACTGCTATGCGTACTCGTTGGGTTCCACCATATTATCAACGTGAATTACTTCAAAAATTGCAGCGTTTAAGAGAAGGAAAAAATTTCTGTAGAGGAATATTATCAGGAATTACAAACTGGCATGATTAGATGTGGTATTGTTGAGGATAATGAAGTTATGCTTGCACGTTTTATGGGTGGATTAAATAGAGAGATTCAGACCATTCTAGAGTATAAGGAGTATAATAATATCACTCGTTTATTCCATCTTGCTTGTAAAGCTGAACGTGAAGTGCAGGATCGACAGGCATTGGCGCGAACTAACTTTTCTGCAGGTCGACATTCATCATGGATACCGCGTGCATCCTCTACTTCCACTGCACCAGCAGGAGCCACCTCCAGCCGTGATACAAGAAAGCACGCACAACCACCACTATCTGCCAAGAGCACACCTGTCGGGCCTGTACAGAGTTCTTCTTCTTCCATGGCATCAACAGGGCACACAAAGTGATATTATTTGTCGTCGTGGTAAGGGAAGAGGTCATTATGCGAAAGAATGCAAATCCCAGCGTGTGATGATAGCTACTGAGGATGGTGGGTATGAGTCCGCTAGTGACTATGATGAGGAGACTTTGGCTCTTATTACACGTGAAGAACACGGAGGAGATGATTCTGATCATGAGGCGCAGTACATGGCTCCTGAAGACACAGACAGGTATGAATGTTTAGTTGCTCAACGTGTTTTGAGTGTGCAGGTCACGCAAGCTGAGCAAAATCAGAGGCATAATTTGTTCCATACCAAGGGAGTTGTGAAGGAACGTTATGTTCGCGTGATCATAGATGGAGGGAGCTGCAACAACTTGGCTAGCATGGAGATGGTGGAGAAGCTATCTCTCACCACAAGACCACATCCACATCCTTACTACATCCAAAGGTTCAACAACAGCGGCAAGGTTAAGGTAACACGTACTGTTCGTGTGCATTTTAGTATCTCTACATATGCTGATTATGTTGATTGTGATGTGGTACCTATGCAAGCATGTTCCTTATTACTTGGTAAACCATGGCAATTTTATAAAAATTCGGTGCACCATGGTAGAAACAATCAGTATACTCTTGTTCATAAGGATAAAAATATTACTTTGCTTCCTATGACTCTTGATTCCATTTTGAAAGATGATATTAATAGAGCTAATAAAGCAAAATAGGAGAAAAATAAGAGTGAAAATCAGATTGTGGCAACAAAATTTGAGCAACAAATGAAACCTAATAATAAACCATCTAGTGTTTCCGAAATTAAATTGAAAAGTGCATGTTTACTTGCCACCAAATTTGATATTGATGAGCTAGATTTCAGCAAATCTGTTTCCTATGCTTTTGTGTGCAAAGAGGCATTATTTTTCATTCGAGGACGTGCCTTCCTCATTGCCCCCTGCTGTTATAACATTTGGCAGGAGTTCGCTGACGTCTTCCCACAAGACGTGCCACCGGGATTACCACCTATTCGAGGGATTGAGCATCAAATTGACTTAATTCCTGGTGCATCGCTACCCAACCGTGCACCATATCATACCAATCCAGAGGAGACGAAGGAGATTATGCGTCAAGTATAGGAGCTGCTCGACAAAGGTTATATTCGCGAATCCCTTAGTCCATGTGTTGTTCCTATTATTCTAGTGCCGAAAAAGGATGGTACGTCGCGTATGTGTGTTGATTGTAGAGGCATTAATAATATTACTATTCGTTATCGTCATCATATTCCTAGGCTAGATGATATGCTTGATGAATTGAGTGGCTCTACAATATTCTCCAAAGTTGATTTGCGTAGTGGATACCATCAAATTTGTATGAAATTGGGAGATGAATGGAAAACAACTTTTAAAACAAAGTTTGGTTTATATGAGTGGTTAGTCATGCCTTTTGGGTCAACTAATGCACCTAGTACTTTCATGAGACTAATGAATGAAGTTTTACGTGCTTTCATTGGACGATTTGTGGTAGTCTATTTTGATGATATACTGATTTATAGCAAATCTTTGGAAGAACATTTGGAACATTTACGTGTTGTTTTTATTGCTCTACGTGATGCATGTTTGTTTGGTAACCTTGGGAAGTGCACCTTATGTACCGACCGAGTATCTTTTCTTGGCTATGTTGTTACTCCACAGGGAATTGAAGTTGATAAAGCCAAGATTGAAGCTATTGAGAGTTGGCCATAGCCCAAAACGGTCACACAAGTGAGGAGTTTTCTTGGACTCGCTGGTTTCTATAGGCGTTTTGTGAGAGATTTTCGCACCATTGCTGCACCTCTCAATGAGCTTACAAAGAAGGATGTGCCTTTTGTTTGGGGTACCACACAGGAAGAAGCCTTCACGGTATTGAAAGATAAGTTGACACATGCTCCTTTACTCCAACTTCCTGATTTTAATAAGACTTTTGAGCTTGAATGTGATGTTAGTGGGATTGGATTAGGAGGTGTGTTATTACAAGATGGCAAACCTGTTGCATACTTTTCTGAAAAATTGAGTGGGCCTAGTCTGAATTATTCTACTTATGATAAAGAATTATATGCTCTTGTTCGGACTTTAGAAACATGGCAACATTATTTATGGCCCAAAGAATTTGTTATACATTCTGATCATGAATCTTTGAAACATATTAAAAGTCAAGCTAAACTGAATCGTAGACATGCTAAATGTGTTGAATTCATTGGGACTATTAAAAGTCAAGCTAAACTGAACAGTATCATAATTAATCCTGATTAGATTAACCTAATTAACTATTTAACCTAATTAACTATTGTTAATTAACTAAATAGTCAATGACACGCGGGACCCACACGTCAGTTTGACTAAGACAACACCCTGTTGACTGCCGACGTCATGCTGACATCATGATGACGTCAGCAACACTATTCTGGATAATGTTGATTTAAAATAATTAAATAAATTCTAAAAGTGATTAAATCTCTTAGAATTAACATAAAATAAACCGTAGCTCGGATGGAAAAACTTTGTACATGAAAGTTGCGCAGAACAACGAGACGAATCCGGATACGTAGCCCGTTCGTCCGCCACACATCCCTAGCATAGCAAACACGCAACTTTCCCCTCCGGTTCATTTGTCCGAAAACGCGAAACACCGGGGATACTTTCCCGGATGTTTTCCCCCTTCGCCGGTATCACCTCCTACTGCGTTAGGGCACACCTGGCACCGTTACTTGTCATGTCATGCATTTGTTTGCATTGTATTCATTGTTTCTTCCTCCTCTTCTCTCCGGTAGACTATGAGACTGACGTCGCTGCTGGTGCCCCGGTCGACTACGTTGTCGACGACCCCTACTTGCTAGAGCAGCCATGCAAGCCCCCCCCCTTGATCACCAGATATCGCCTATTCCTTCTCTCTACTGCTTGCATTAGAGTAGTGTAGCATGTTACTGCTTTCGGTTAATCCTATTCTGCTGCATAGCCTGTCATTGTTGCTACAATTGTTGATACCTTTACCTGCTATCCTAATGCTTAGTATAGGATGCTAGTGTGGCCTACACTCTTGTCCGTCTGCCATGCTGTACTACTGGGTCGTGATCACTTCGGGAGGTGATCACGGGCATATGCAATATATATACTTTATACTGTTACATTACTTATGATACTGTTCGGAGATGGGGCTGAAGGGGCAGGTGGCTCCATCCCGGTAGAGGTGGGCCTGGGTTCCCGACGGCCCCCGACTGTTACTTTGTGGCGGAGCGACAGGGCAGGTTGAGACCACCTAGGAGAGAGGTGGGCCTGGCCCTGGTCGGCGTCCGTGGTTGCTTCAAAATAACACGCTTAACGAGATCTTGGTATTTGATCTGAGTCTGGCCACTGGCCTATACGCACTAACCAACTACGCGGGAACAGTTATGGGCACTCGACGTCGTGGTATCAGCCGAAGCCTTCTTGACATCAGCGACTGAGCGGCGCGCGCCGGGTTGGACCGGGTAACGCAACTTCCTTTGTAATGGAGGTTGCTAGGTCTGCTCTTCGGCCGCCCACGCAACGTGTAGGTGTGCAATGGGCGATGGCCCAGACCCCTGCGCGCATAGGATTTAGACCGGCGTGCTGACCTCTCTGTTGTGCTTAGGTGGGGCTGCGACGTGTTGATCTTCCGAGGCCGGGCATGACCCAGGAAAGTGTGTCCGGCCAAAGGGGATCGAGCGTGTTGTGTTATGTGGTGCACCCCTGCAGGGAAGTTTATCTATTCGAATAGCCGTGTCCACGGTAACAGGCGACCCGGAGTTGTACCTTGACCTTATGACAACTAGAACCGGATACTTAATAAAACACACCCTTCCAAGTGCCAGATATAACCCGGTGATCGCTCTCACACAGGGCGACGAGGAGAGGATCGCCGGGTAGGATTATGCTATGAGATGCTACTTGGTGAACTTACCATCTATTCTCTTCTACATGCTGCAAGATGGAGGCTGCCGGAAGCGTAGTCTTCGACAGGACTAGCTATCCCCCTCTTATTCTGGCATTCTGCAGTTTAGTCCACCGATATTGCCTCTTTACACAGATACCCATGCATATGTAGTGTAGATCCTTGCTTGCGAGTACTTTGGATGAGTACTCACGGTTGCTTTTCTCCCTCTTTTCCCCCTTTCCATTCTACCTGGTTGTCGCAACCAGATGCTGGAGCCCAGGAGCCAGACACCACCGTCGACGACGATTCCTACTACACCGGAGGTGCCTACTGCTACGTGCAGGCCGCTGACGACAGCCACGAGTAGTTTAGGAGGATCCCAGGCACGAGGCATGCGCCTCTTTCGATCTGTATCACAGTTTGTGCTAGCCTTCTTAAGCCAAACTTGTTTAACTTATGTCTGTACTCAGATATTGTTGCTTCCGCTAACTCGTCTATGATCGAGCACTTGTTTTCGAGCCCTCGAGGCCCCTGGCTTGTATTATGATGCTTGTATGACTTATTTATGTTTTTAGAGTTGTGTTGTGATATCTTCCCGTGAGTCCCTGATCTTGATCGTACACGTTTGCGTGCATGATTAGTGTATGATTGAATCGGGGGCATCACAAGTTGGTATCAGAGCCGACTGCCTGTAGGAATCCCCCTTCCAACTCCTTGGTCGAAGTCGAGTCTAGACATTGCAAAACTTTAACTAACATGGTTGTGTGGCTTACGGGCCCACGTCGCCGTTGGGTGGTATTAGGATCTTTTATTCCTCGACCTATACTCTGGGACTCTAACCTCTCTTCTATTCGGGTTAAATGAATTTTACTAAATCTAACATTAGGATCTCGTGATCACTTTCACCCGGAGAGCACCTTTTACCGATGATCGCCTGCTGCACCAGAAGATTCCAAAGATACTCTACAATGTTCTCTCGAGACTTTATGCCATCGCTTTTGCAATTCCCTTCCATCGGTAAACCCCTTATGGATAACCACGTACCCTTGCCCTTCATACAATCATTCCCCGCTGATCTTGTTATTGCAAGATACCTCGAAATTCTCCCTATTGTGCCGAGAATACTTTGTGCCTACTGCCTTCCAGTTCTTTGCTACCTGAATACCCCTACGGATAATTTCTCGCACTTACCGAGTATCCGCTCATCTCCAGTTGATTCGTGTATTCCACAAAAGTCTTCGAAATACCATTCGATCTTCCAAAATCCTCAACAGCTTAGTGCTCTTGAGATTTTTGCTTGCTTGCATTATGATTGACCCCATAAGTCTGGTAATCTTATTGGCATCCTTTGTCATTATCATTTTGAGTCTGTTGATTCAATATGTCGCGAATGCTCGCAAACCTCAGTCAGATCCTAGAATTCATCCTCCCGACTCAGACGTCATTTTAAACATGAGCTGGATCTCGACCAATCAAACTACCGTCGATTGTATCCCTAAGTCTACTCAACTTATCCATCCTTAATCCGAGCGTTTGCTTCTGAGCCCTTGATTTGGAAATCATCATTCCTTTGCAATTGAGCTTTGAATTAGTCAGTTGTTTCTATCATCTGATCTCCTTGCATTCTTTCTTTCTCTGATTGTGTGTCGATGCTCACGTCAGCTCCGTTATGGACTGTCAGATCCTTTGTTGGATTTTTATCCGACAGCGTCCTTCACTATCATTAGCCTTGTGAGCCTTTTCTCGGATACGTAATGCCCTTGGTAAATTGTATCCTCTGCTTCTCAAGCATGCTCTGCTTCTGAGCTTGAGATATTTACCCCTGAAGTTTGTGATATATGTTTCCACGATGCCCCGATGGGATGAACCTAGGCCTTCCTTAATATATGTGACCTCGAAAGTTTTCACGAGTCATACTCTTCTGGTATTTTGCTAGATAAAATTTCAACATTACAACTTCTTCAAAAATGAGAAGTGAATGAAAGATTATGCATTAGAGAAGTGGGAGTCGACCTTGAACTTTGTGTTCATGCCCATGGACACGATGTAGATCCTATCATGGAAGCTTCTTGTAATAATAACTATTTCCTTGATAAATATTATCTGGTATCTGTGAATTGATCCTTTGCAACCGTGGTTCCGACCATGATTATTCTCCTTTGATTCTATTTCTCGGACAAGTTAAAGTACTTGCCTTCTGCAGATCAATACGCCTTCCCAACCTCTATTTTGTTCTACCTTCGAGTATTACCCCCTGGTATCTCGAGGATATCAACCCATTGCACTTGATCTTATGAATTTCTGATGAAGTAGTACCTTTCCCCATCATAGTCACTCCACGGGTTCTGGGTTGTCGTCATCCGAGAATACCAATTTGTGAATTGAATCAACACTGAGATTCGGTACTCCGAGTACTTTGTTGTTGAGAAGTTTAATACTCCATCACGTCACTCCAAGCCTGATCGGCTACATCATTATCATGCTAATTTTAACTGTGCTACCGGGTCCTTAATTCCGGAGCACAACTTTCGATGATGAGCTAAGCTTACGTCGATTTCCTCGTCTTATCGTTCCACCTTGAATGACATGCTTGAATTCGAGTTTGTGTCGTACCCATGGTTCCAATAACCTTTTGCTTCATCATTCCTTTGACTTGGTGTCGTTGCTGATTGATTACGTCTTCATGAAATCTCTCGACAAATGTGTCGTGATCATCATCAACCTTATGAGCTCTTCCAGGATATCAATCGAATTCATGATGAGAAATACCATCCTTGCCCTCGATGATTTGTCTTATCATCGGCCACTTTATTGCCTTACCTCCAACACAAACATGATCGTGTTTTGTGTTATACGTTGAGTTCCTTGCTATCCAGCAATTATTCTTCTTTACCTTGTAGTATTACCATATTTTATGTCAAGAATGTCGTGAGAATTTCACCACCTCTTATGACATATTGATACAGGTGATACTTCTTGCCATATCCGTTCATTCCTTGGTCCCCGTGTTGTTCCTAACCGGAAAACCGACAATTAAACTACGGTGTGTGTCACACCCACGATGCGGCTATATCTCCCACGTGTCGAGGCACGACTAGAGGCATAACCGCATTGTGGTTTTGTCGCAAGAAGGGTCATCTTCACACAATCCCATGTAATGAACAAGAATGGGATAAAGAGTTGGCTTACAATCGCCACTTCACACAATACATAAATTAAACATACATCAATCAGAGTACACACATAGGTCCGACTACGGAACCAAAAGAAAAGAAGACAACCCCAAATGCTAGATCCCCGATCGTCCCAACTGGGCTCCACTACTGATCAACAGGAAAAGAAACAAAGTAACGACCTAGTTCCTCGTCGAACTCCCACTTGAGCTCGGTTGCGTCATCTGCACTGGTATCATCGGCACCTGCAACTGTTTGGAAGAATCTGTGAGTCACGAGGACTCAGCAATCTCACACCCGCGAGATCAAGACTATTTAAGCTTAAGGGTAGGAAAGGGTAAGGTGGTGAGGTTGCAGCAGCGACTAAGCATATATGGTGGCTAACATACGCAAATAAGAGCGAGAAGAGGAGCAACGGAACGGTCGTCAACTAGTAATGATCAAGAAGTGATCCTGAACTCCTACTTACGTCAAACATAACCCAAAAGCCGTGTTCTCTTCCCGGACTCCGCCGAAAAGGGACAATCACAGCTACACACGCGGTTGATGTGTTTTAATTAAGTCAAGTGTCAAGTTCTCTACAACCGGATATTAACATATTCCCATCTGCCACATAACCGCGGGCACGGCTCTCGAAAGTTTATACCCCGCAGGGGTGTCCCAACTTAGCCCATTATAAGCTCTCATGGTCAACGAAGGATATTCCTTCTCCCGGGAAGACCCGATCAGTCTCGGAATCCCGGTTACAAGACATTTCGACAATGGTAAAACATGACCAACAAAGCCGCCCGGATGTGCCGACAAATCCCGATAGGAACTGCACATATCTCGTTCTCAAGGCACACCGGATGAGCCAGACGTCGGGTTGGCATAGACTCTGGTTGCCCAGGGGGCGCCGGACATCGCTCGGTTTGGAGCAGCACTCGAAGGAGCACTGGCCCGGGGGGGCTAAAATAAAGATGACCCTCGGGCTCCGGAAACCCAAGGGAAAAAAGGCTAGGTGAGGCAAATGTAAAACCAAGGTTGGGCCTTGCTGGAGGAGTTTTATTCAAAGCAAACTGTCAAGGGGGTCCCATAAATCACCCAACCGCGTAAGGGACGCAAAATCAAGGAACATAACACCGGTATGACGGAAACTAGGGCGGCAAGAGTGGAACAAAACACCAGGCATAAGGCCGAGCCTTCCACCCTTTACCAAGTATATAGATGCATTAATTAAATAAGAGATATTGTGATATCCCAACAATATCCATGTTCCAACAAGGAACAAACTTCATCTTCACCTGCATCTAACAACGTTATAAGAGGGGCTGAGCAAAAGCGGTAACATAGCCAAACAACGGTTTGCTAGGAAAGGTGGGTTAGAGGCTTGACATGGCAATATGGGAGGCATGATATGGCAAGTGGTAGGTAGCGCAGCATGGCAATAGAGCGAACAACTAGCAAGCAAAGATAGAAGTGATTTCGAGGGTATGGTCATCTTGCCTGAGATCCCGCAAGGAAGAAGATCGAGTCCATGAAGAAGACAAACGGATGTAGTCGAACGAATCCTCACAACTCCGGAACGAAACCGAAGCTAACGAGAGAAGCAAACCGGAAAGAAGCAAACAACATAGTAAACAACCATCACATACACATGGCATGATGCACAACCAAGTATGATGCATGTCCAGTTTAATGAGGCATGGCATGGCAAAGTGCATAAACAATACTACAAATTAAATGGAGGTTGCATATTGACGAAACACCACATTCAAGTTATTTAGTTCGCTCTTGTTTATGTACCCAACAATATTAAATGTTATTAAACATGGCAAGAGGTGAAGCATAATTGAACTAACTATTTAGGCAAGTTTAAGTGAGGCCGGAAACAAGAAACAACAATTCCGGAAAATCCTCATGTCCATATTTTAGATTTGGTACTGTTCTACCCTAAACACAATTTTAATGTTGTTAAACAGCAAAATAAAATGCACCCTGTTAATCTAGGCATTTTTCTACCCCATTTACATATATAATTTATTAAATTCGGATCTACGGTTAATTAGTTATGAAATAAATCATTTTAACATGGCATTTAAGCAAAATTAAAACAAACAGCATTTTAAACATTTTAAACATGGGTGCAAGCAGCATATTATGAAACTAGATAAAATTCTAAGCATTTTACATGTATAAATTATTTACATATGATGCACTGTTAAAGAGTTATTATATGCATGATGTTTGAGGGGTTTTCTGTAAGACTGCAGACTCTGGATAAATAGACAAATTCGCAGACGCTGAAAAAAACATGAGCGGGCCGAAACTGAAACTGGAGCAGACCCAACAGTAAAAAACAAGAGGCGCTGGGGGTGCGTCACTATGGGCTTCGGCCCGGTTCGGGAAGGCGGCCCGCGGGAGGGCGCGGTGGAGCAGGCCGGCAGGGCTGGCCGGGCGCGCTGGATCTGGGAGGCTGCTGGCGACGCTGGGCCTTGGCGCGGATCTGGAGGCGCGCTGGTCAACGCGCTGGCGAGTGGCGCTTGTCCACGACGTCGGCTGTAGTCTGAAGAGCGAAGACAGAGGGAAATTCAGAGAAGAAAAACAGGGAAGTGAAGAAGAAAGAGACGGCGAGGGAGATGGCAGGGGCGCGACGGGGCCTGCCTGGGGTTGCCGGCGACGACGAGGCCAGTCATCGGAGGCGCGAAGGCGAGCGAGCGAGGCATGGCGGGGTCGATCCTCCTGGATCGACGCGACGAGGAGGAAGACAGGGCGCGACGCGAGGAGGGACTTGGCGCGGTTGACGGGGCGCAGGCAGGAGGTGAACGGCGCGGCTGCTGCTGGAGGAGGAGCGGCGACGCGGTGCGCGAGATGAAGACGAGCAGGGGCGATGTAGCCCTGCGACAGGGGAAGCAGAAGGAGGCGCCATGGACGAGCTCCTGCTCGTTCCGGCGGACAGCATGTGAGGAACTCGGGCGTCTCGACGCAGAGGTGCCATGGATCGAGAGGATGGAGCTCGAGGACGGGAGGATCCAGGAGGCGGGGATAGTGGGCGTCGGGCAGAGGAGCTGTTGGTTGGGTGCTTGGGCAGGAGGTTGGAGGGGGGATCGATGGACTTGGTCACAGGGGAGATCGAGCAAAGGAGGAACTCCACTCCTCTAGATCGGACGCGCGAGGCAGAGGGAGGAGGCTGCGGTGGTTGGTCGGGGAAGGATCCCGAGAAGGATTTGGTTAAGTGGCGGCGGCGAGGGACAATCCTCCTAAAATTTAGGGTTTGCCAAAATGGACTAGGGGTGGACGAATATATACATCACAGATTAGGTTAGGGGCTAATCGGACCCTCCGATTAAAATCAGACGGTCGAGATAAATAGGTTGGGGAGTCCAACAAAGAAAACGGAGATATTTTAGGGATGTTAGGGGATGATCCGGACCCATCGGTAACAACAACCCGGGTCGGGTTCGGGACAATTTTCGGACGCGCGCGAGGGATGGTCTGAGAGGGGTCGACAAAGACAAAGTGTCTGACAAAAGGCCCCGGAGAATACAAGAGAGAGAAAACGAGGAGCAACGTTGCAAGTGTGGTTGGTCTCGAAACGGTCAACGAAAGCAAGGGGGGACGCGGCAACTATGAGCAGATGCAAGTTTTTAAAAACAATGACGGCAACGAGTGCCGATGCAATGCGGATGATGCCATGATGAGATGCAACAAATAAATAAAAACACAACTGACTCGCAAATCAAGGAAGGCATCTGGAGCATCGGTCTCGGGGCGTTACAACACTCCACCACTACAAGAGGATCTCGTCCCGAGATCTAGGATGGCACCGGAGAGAAACGGAAAGGGAAGAGGTAAAACAAATTGCTTCTTGACAAACGAGTGAAACCAAAGAACCTTGAGAGGTCGCAAAGCTTGAAGAAATGACACGACGGAGGTGAACAAAATTTAAAACACTCCGTTCAGCAAGAGGAACAAGGAACATTACAAGAACCTTGTAGGTTGAAAGACAAACAAAAATGGTTACGATGGACAAGAAGTACATGCAAGCACTCCGGTTGAAACGAGATGTATAAGGAACGATAAAGATCAAATACGATAACACTCCGGTTAAAGCAAGATAGAGAAGGAATAAGAGTGATATAATTTGGACAACACTCCGACTGTAAATGGAAGGAATTGAACATGATCTTGACAAGATGAGAGGATACTCGATGAAATTAACAACACATTGCCTCCGGAACTAATGAAAGAATGGCACAAGGGGTAAGAAAGATTTCAGACAGCACTCCGGTTGAGAAGGGAGGCAAAACTTGACAGAATGGGAAGAACTTGAAAAGAGGGCACGACACTCCGGTTGGAAATGGATAAGCACGAAAAGAACACGGTCCTCACAAATCGAGATGATGAGTGAAGATAGCAACATCACCATGCCCCCGGAAGAAAAAATAGAAGATAGATCATTGGAATAAAGGAATGGAGAAGAAAATGACAACTTCTGCCACAAATAAGCCTGGAAAGCACCCTTCCAAGAAGGTTAGAACGGAGTGTTGGGTAATCAACAACGAAACGAGTAAGCTTGTAGTGGACTTATGGAAAAAACATCTCAAGACTATGAGGTGACAGCCGGCCACTAATGGAAACCATTGATTTGATTGAGAGCACCAAAGAGATGAAAAACTTCTTCACCGAGATGAGAAGGAGAAAATTGGATCATAGATAAGCACCACAACTAGCTACATTCCTTAGGGAAGGCTGTAGGTGAAATATAACCCAATATAACTCCAACAAAAAGATTGATTGGTTGAAAAGATCTCTTGAACGAACAGGAAATGATGGATTTAAATATGTCACTCTTGAAAACTTGTGAATCATGAAACGCGAAGGGAAATTATCAAGAATGACATAACACCATCCCAAAAGATAAGGTAGAACGAACTGCACTTTAGAATGCAAGATGAAGAATGCTTGGACTCCTCAAGACAAAACATGTGTTGAACACCATGTTTATTTTAAAGTATAGCTTGGTGGATCTTAACTCCGAGAGAAATCTTGAAGAACAATTGAAGAATGAAATGAATCCTTGATGAGCCACCATGTTGATCCTCCATGAAGAACTCCGATAATAAAAGAATGATCAAACGAAAGGGAAAAATTGAAAAGAGCTCTGGGAGAAGCCTTGCAATGATTAGATGAAGCTTTGAAATGATATAATTGAAATAACTTGGAGCTCCGGAAAGAAAAGATGGACAACATATAACTGAGATATTGATATCACGAACAAACTCCGGTTGAAAGAATTAAACACTTGGATGAAACAAGAACAAGAATTATGTTATGCGTATCCTTCACCAATATAAATTGATGACAAGCAACGGATTTGGCATACTACTTATTCCCGTAGAAAGGATTAAGAGAGATATATCGCAAACTTGATAAGGTCTTGATGGAACCACCGGTAGGATTGAAACAACGAATACATTAATATGAGGACATATGAAAAGGAATCTTGAACGAACCACCGTAAGAATTGAAAATGAATGAAGAAAAGAGAACGAATCACCGTGAGAATTAAAGAGCGCGCGAAAATACTTGAGGGAATTTGATACATGAGAACGAATCGATCACGAGCTGACTAGAGGATACTTGAACGATGCACCGGGAGAATATGGAGATGAACGAAGAGACATCAATTTAGAATAATTGGAGAACAAAGTTGAAAACTTAGAACGAAGAAATCTTCTGAAATGATGGCCTTTGGATGATCAAGAAATGAAAACAACTCTGAAATGCTCCGGATGGGTAAGAAAAGAATTGCGCGATTGGAAACAATTTGAGAGGATGGCAACAAGTTAGAACCATGAATCTTTGGAAGAACGGGTAAGGATTTAAGAGGAACTCTTCCTCGGTCTTCAAAATCTGAGAATGACGATGAGAAATACCACCAAAATTATTGAGGCACTCCGGAACAATGGATAATAGAAATGATGAACCAACGATGAAAGAATTTGAAAGATCTTGGAGAAAGACATATGACTGATGAAAATTCATTCTTACGTCAAACTTTGCAATGAATTTAAAAATAACTCCGGAAAGAATTAGAAGAGTTAGGTGAGATCCTGGGAAAAACCTGTGGGTTAGGGCCCATTCAAAAGAAACACCGTTGGAATGATTACTTGAAATGGAGATTGCACCGGTTGAATTAAATGGCTTGAATGAGGTAACAACCTCAAAATAGTTTAAACTGATTAAGAATGGAAGCTTGAATTTTTCGAGATATCTTCAGTGCTCCGGATACAAATGAATGGCAAAAAATGGATGATTAAGAGGTGCACCGGCATGAGAAAACATTTGAAACGAGGAAAGGAATATGATCAACACTGTAAGCTTGAATTGAATCCACCGGAGAAGAAAAGAGAATGATGAACTCGAAACTCCGTTAGTATCTTCCTGAGAACCACCGGATAATAACATTGATGGAAAAGAATGGAGTGACTTCCCATCAATAAAAGGATACTTGGTTAAAAAAATCTAAGTCCTTGAAGAAAAGGGTGGGAGGGCGGGAAAAACAAAGGCAACTTGGGACGGATGAGACAAACACCGTTGAGAAAAAAAAACTTAGAATTAATCTCACGAATGTTGGAATGATCGGATTTTCTTGAAGAGAAGCACACCGGTTGGAAAGGATTGAAAAGATAACCTTGATGATCAAGAAGGATTAGTATTCACATAGCAATATGAGAACACCGTTTAGGAAAGGTATGGATTCAACATTTGACTTCGAAGCAACTCGAATACCACAACTTAAAACAAAACAAAGGATTGGCTCGCAGAATAAGCCAGAACAAACATATGATAGAGATTTCGTCCGAAGTTTTCGTGGTGGGGCCCACACGGGCTCGATCGTACAACACCATCATGTACAAGGCAGTGCACATGACATACGAAGCGTCCCCGAGTCGGCATAGCCAAGGACTCTTTAAGACACTACGAGACCACTGTAAAACCAACCGTGGAAAGGCGGACCACTAGACGTCGAACCCCAATCTCATATCATGCATCTGTCGGAAAGATATCCTAGGAGCTACTTGAATTCCCACTTATAAACTCCTGAAACTTTCTGGTTATGCAATCTGGTGTTGGGGATACAGGGGACACAAAATATATCACCCAAACTAACAATACCTAGATCCAGCTGTATCCATCCGTCAACACATAACCAAGAAATCTTCGAAAATCGTTTACCTCAACCTTCGAAAAGCATCCGTTATACGAGTTATGGCAATACTCCCGAACTCCCGCCCCAGTACTGGGTGGCGTCGAGGTGATCTCACCAACAACTGCATAAAAGAGATTTTCGATGTCGGCGAAACTCAGGTATTCCAGAACTGCAACGATAAAATTGTGACGACAACACCTCGGAGCTCAACTCCCCGGGACACTGCCACAACTCCTAAATGTCAGGAGGCACCAAGAACAATGTTCTCGTCACAAAACCATTGGAACGATTCCAAGATACCCGCGTGATCCTAAAAATTTTTTTTAGTGAAATTTGAGTAGAGAAGAGTCAAAACTTCTACGTCAGGAGGCCTCACCAGAGCGACGAAGGGACTGAGGAGTAAAAAGAATCCTACTCTCCGATATATATAATCCTAAGACTCAAAACATTTTTCTAGACTCAACAACGCCAGCGATTCGATCAAGCAGGGGGCTCCTAAGTCGGGGATGGCTCTGATTACCAACTTGTCACACCCACGATGCGGCTATATCTCCCACGTGTCGAGGCACGACTTAGAGGCATAACCGCATTGTGGTTTTGTCGCAAGAAGGGTCATCTTCACACAATCCCATGTAATGAACAAGAGTGGGATAAAGAGTTGGCTTACAATCGCCACTTCACACAATACATAAATTAAACATACATCAATCAGAGTACACACATAGGTCCGACTGCGGAACCAAAAGAAAAGAAGACAACCCCAAATGCTAGATCCCCGATCGTCCCAACTGGGCTCCACTACTGATCAACAGGAAAAGAAACAAAGTAACGACCTAGTTCCTCGTCGAACCCCCACTTGAGCTCGGTTGCGTCATCTGCTCTGGTATCATCGGCACCTGCAACTGTTTGGAAGAATCTGTGAGTCACGAGGACTCAGCAATCTCACACCCGCGAGATCAAGACTATTTAAGCTTAAGGGTAGGAAAGGGTAAGGTGGTGAGGTTGCAGCAGCGACTAAACATATATGGTGGCTAACATACGCAAATAAGAGCGAGAAGAGGAGCAACGGAACGGTCGTCAACTAGTAATGATCAAGAAGTGATCCTGAACTCCTACTTACGTCAAACATAACCCAAAAGCCGTGTTCTCTTCCCGGACTCCGCCGAAAAGGGGCAATCACGGCTACACACGCGGTTGATGCGTTTTAATTAAGTCAAGTGTCAAGTTCTCTACAACCGGATATTAACAAATTCCCATCTGCCACATAACCGCGGGCACGGCTCTCGAAAGTTTATACCCTGCAGGGGTGTCCCAACTTAGCCCAATATAAGCTCTCACGGTCAACAAAGGATATTCCTTCTCCCGGGAAGACCCGATCAGTCTCGGAATCCCGGTTACAAGACATTTCGACAATGGTAAAACAAGACCAGCAAAGCCGCCCGGATGTGCCGACAAATCCCGATAGGAGCTGCACATATCTCGTTCTCAGGGCACACCGGATGAGCCAGACGTCGGGTTGGCATAGACCCTGGTTGCCCAGGGGGCGCCGGACATCGCTCGGTTCGGACCAGCACTCGAAGGAGCACTGGCCGGGGGGGGCTAAAATAAAGATGACCCTCGGGCTCCGGAAACCCAAGGGAAAAAAGGCTAGGTGAGGCAAATGTAAAACCAAGGTTGGGCCTTGCTGGAGGAGTTTTATTCAAAGCGAACTGTCAAGGGGGTCCCATAAATCACCCAACTGTGTAGGGGACGCAAAATCAAGGAACATAACACCGGTATGACGGAAACTAGGGCGGCAAGAGTGGAACAAAACACCAGGCATAAGGCCGATCCTTCCACCCTTTACCAAGTATATAGATGCATTAATTAAATAAGAGATATTGTGATATCCCAACAATATCCATGTTCCAACAAGGAACAAACTTCATCTTCACCTGCATCTAACAACGCTATAAGAGGGGCTGAGCAAAAGCGGTAACATAGCCACACAACGGTTTGCTAGGAAAGGTGGGTTAGAGGCTTGACATGGCAATATGGGAGGCATCATATGGCAAGTGGTAGGTAGCGCGGCATGGCAATAGAGCGAACAACTAGCAAGCAAAGATAGAAGTGATTTCGAGGGTATGGTCATCTTGCCTGAGATCCCGCAAGGAAGAAGAACGAGTCCATGAAGAAGACAAACGGATGTAGTCGAACGAATCCTCACAACTCCGGAACGAAATCGAGGCTAACGAGAGAAGCAAACTGGAAAGAAGCAAACAACATAGTAAACAACCATCACATACACATGGCATGATGCACAACCAAGTATGATGCATGTCCGGTTTAATGAGGCATGGCATGACAAAGTGCATAAACAATACTACAAATTAAATGGAGCTCAATATGCAACGAGTTGCATATTGACGAAACACCACATTCAAGTTATTTAGTTCGCTCTTGTTTATGTACCCAACAATAGTAAATGTTATTAAACATGGCAAGAGGTGAAGCATAACTGAACTAACTATTTAGGCAAGTTTAAGTGAGGCCGAAAACAAGAAACAACAATTCCGGAAAATCCTCATGTCCATATTTTAGATTTGGTACTGTTCTGCCCTAAACAGAATTTTAATGTTGTTAAACAGCAAAATAAAATGCACCATGTTAATCTAGGCATTTTTCTACCCCATTTACATATATAATTTATTAAATTCGGATCTACGGTTAATTAGTTATGAAATAAATCATTTTAACATGGCATTTAAGCAAAATTAAAACAAACAGCATTTTAAACATTTTAAACATGGGTGCAAGCAGCATATAATGAAACTAGATAAAATTCTAAGCATTTTACATGTATAAATTATTTACATATGATGCACTGTTAAAGAGTTATTATATGCATGATGTTTGAGGGTTTTTCTGTAAGACTGCAGACTCTGGATAAATAGACAAATTCGCAGACGCTGATAAATAGACAATTTTCGGATGCGTGCGAGGGATGGTCTAAGAGGGGTCGACAAAGACAAAGTGTCTGACAAAAGGCCCCGAAGAATACAAGAGAGAAAACGAGGAGCAACGTTGCAAGTGTGGTTGGTCTCGAAACGGTCAACGAACGCAAGGGGGGACGCGGCAACTATGAGCGGATGCAAGTTTTTAAGAACAATGACGGCAACGAGTGCCGATGCAATGCGGATGATGCCATGATGAGATGCAACAAACAAATAAAAACACAACCGACTCGCAAAACAAGGAAGGCATCTGGAGCGTCGGTCTCGGGGCATTACAGTGTGCGACTTCAAAACTTCTAGCAACCCTATTGCTTTGAAGTTAATGGTCGATATTTCATTCTTAGACCATTGGTTATCAAATCAACATTCTCACATTGATCATGCTACCTAAGCCCTTATTTCGGGTGCACTTTTCAACCAATGTTTAACAGTGTATGTTTTCCTCAAGCATACCTCATTATATCATTTGATCTGACAAATGATATCTCCTTGTTCACATAATTGTGGAAATCCATCTTTTTGGAAATATCGATGAGTTGTCGCTGAGCATCAGCCACCTCCTCATCCTCTCCTTAGTTTAATGATGAACTCTTGTTTCAGAACTCACTCCCATAGTTCATTCCCCGAGAATCTTACCATGTCATTTCGTCAATTTGTGTTGCACCTTTTCTTCTCCGGCATCTTGAGTCTGAGGTATCCTGACGCCCATCCGATCTGAACCTCGGTCAGATATGATGGTTGGAACATATTTCCAAGAGTTATAACATTGGTCTTTAACCCGGTAAGGTGATGTCATCCTAACACACCTACCCAGAGGACCTATTGTTATAGTTTCCTTTTTAGCAAGGTTAACCATTCTTCCATGAGGAAATTGTAAGACTTATTCTATAAGTTGTTCTTGATGAATCCTTCGTGTATCAAAAGTCTGACCTTTGCTTGAAGACAATATGATGCGGAGCATCCTACGGTCATCCCCATGGACCTACCATCGTCTCATCAAGAGCCAAGAGGACCTATGACACGAGCACGAGCTAGAGCTCTCGAGAACGAGGTGACTTCCTTCCTTAGTGATATCACATATGATCCACTTGAGACATGGCTACTACCTAAGTCCGATATGCTATGCATGATCAGGTGTCAAGAGGACCCTCATGAAGATGCACGTGAAGACGGACAAGCCACCAAGTCCATGGATGAAGAGAACCAACGGAAGAAGGAAAGTCCACCTTCCAGGCCCCGGACATCCAGCCCCTGAAGATGTAAACAACAGCAGCAGCCCAGCCATCGAAGTGCTACAGGGCCCGGACATCCGGCCCCAGCCCCGGACATCTGGCTCCTCCCGAAGCCCCAGAAATCTGGCCCCTCGCCCGGACATCCGGCGTCACGCTACAGAACATCCAGAAGTTTTGCCCTCCAGCCCGGACATCCGGCCCCCAGCCCGGACATCCGGCCTCTCCTGAAGCCCCGGACATCCGGCCGTCGCCCGGACATCCGGCCACCCCTGTCTGCGCACAGTAAGGGCCGAGGCCCGTGTACCCCTTCGACTCCCTAGACTATATATACTCTTTCTCCTCCATCTTTCTAGGGTTAGCATTGGTTTAGCTCATTTGTGAGATAGAGCATTGCTCATCCATTACGGATCTACTCCACGAGAGAGACTGCGGCCCCTCTACGGAGAAGATCCCCTTGGATTCAAGACCTCCTCACGGAGAAGACCCCCCCCCTCAAGACCTCCTTTCGGAGAAGAACCGGTTACCTTTGTATCGTCCCTTGTTGGATTTGGATCGTGTATCTCTTTGTGTTTCGAGGATCTAGCGCATGTGTGATTGTTCTTGTTGGTTTGAGTGATTCTCTTGTGTCTTCCCCTCGTGTTTCCCCTCGTGTTCTTCGTGTTCTTATTTGGGATCCGCTCCTTTCGTGAAAGATCGGCCATCTAGGGTTCCGTCGTACATCATCTTGGTATCATGAGCCACGTCGATCACGATTTCGGAGCCCCCTCTCTTTGTTTTCTAGCTTGATTTTGTTGTTTTTCGTCCTAACCCGAAAATTGCCCCACAAAAATAGCCCCAAATTTTTTGTGATTTGTTGGTGTGATGAAGTTTTGTTGGATTTGATCCGCGGATTTCGTGTGTTGCAGGTAGATCTAGCTTTTTCCCATCTTTTCCCCAATTTCCATCCACAAAATCTTCCGAATTTTGCCCCGGATTTGACCTCTCCACGCGGTGTTCATCCACGGATCCCGAGCCCGGACATCCGGCCCGACCAGCCCGGACATCCGGCCCGGCCCGGACATCCGGCCATCAGCCCGGACATCCGGCCCCTGACAGCTTCAACTCCATCCTCCACTCCGTTTACCGCTTAACTTTCGTCCAATTTTGTTCCGGAGCCCACATACACTTCCGCATACCACCACCATTTCCGCATAGCACCACCATAGCCTTTCCCGCTACCAACTCCGACAATTTTGACCCATTTTGTTTTGAGAATTTGAGTTGTGGTTTCTGTATCCTATTGTGTTTCGGCTATCTAGGTACGGTTCGGCAACAACATCACCACCGCTCATCTTCGCCAAGGACTACTACGAACGGCTACATTTGTATCACCTTCACCTTCATATCATCTTGGTATAGCGATATCATCATACTCTCTTGCATTTGCATTGATAAACCCATGGCCTTACTTTTGCGTAGCTTACCCATCGAGACTAGCCTTTGAGTATTGCCGGCAACGTGACTTGTGCACATTAGTGTTCATACTTCACATAGCATACATACCATGATGAGGACATCAATACCATTGTTACACCCACAGCCCCTGCTGCTATACATACTGGACCAATTACTAGAGCTCGCGCACGCCAATTAAATTACCAGGTACTTTCGTTTCTTGGTAATGATTCTAATGTTCATGAGAATATGATGCTGCCTAAATTGGATACATTTGTTTTGCTTACAAATGAAGGGCCTAGCTTTAAGAAGGATGAACATTGGAGCAAGAACAAGCATGGAGATGATGGCATGCGCATGGGGAACAAGAACGGAGTTACAAGTGATGATTTCGGGACGTTGAAGCCACCATAATGCGTGCATGAAGCCTTGGACGAAATATACAAGATGCTACTTCATAACTTTCGTCCAGAGGCTATTCTAGGTGCTGCGTCACCTTATTATTGGGCCAGGCCCATGTAATTTCGAAATACTTGAGTATAGGCTATTTTTAGAGTCCGTATGTGTGGGGAAACAAGAGATAGGGTTGGTTTCGGTGAGATTTTACAGTTTTTCGTAGTTTAGATCGAGTCTGTTCTTCATACCTACAGTCCACGAAAAAGCCACAAAAAAAATTAGGGTTAGTTCAGTATATCCGAACCAATCTGAGCCTTTGCATAATCTTTTTAGGGTTTTTGCTTTGTTGAATTTGCGGTTGCATCGTCGTGTCAAGTTGCTGGTCTTAGAGTCTAGTCTTTTAGAGTTTCGAGTTCTGGTCATAAGTTGTCACGCCGCCGCCGCACCATCATCATCGCCTTGCCATCTACCACTATTGCTTATCCGCCACCGCTCTGAATCCGTATCCATATACCACCACCAATCCGTATCCATATACCACCACCGATCCATATCCATATACCACCACCGCTACCATATACCACCACCGCTGCCATATCCTACCAACATATATCCACCACCAATCCGAGTTCTTTTCATATTCGGTTTGTTTTAGAGATCCATCTATTTTTCGTTTCGTGTTTCCTTGCCTGAGTAGGTCTGGAGACCCCCGGGCAGTTTTTAGGCCAAAATTTCGGCAACCAAAAATATTTTTACCCTATCCTATTTTTAGGTCCCGGGGAGTGTTTTGAGACACACGCCATCATAGTGATTTTTTATAGCACCGTGATTTTGTTAGTGTTCCTCCCTTATTTACGTGCAGCACCGTGATTTTGTTAGTGTTCTAGGCTCGCGTCTCTAGCACGGTCTAGCCTAGGACCAGCACAGTACCGTCGTTGAGCGTTTCTTCAACTTTGCATCTCTGAATTGATTATTGCAGACCATTTTTGCTACCATATTATAAGCCTTCCCAGCTCCACATACATCTACATCGTGCGTTTGACTCTCCCTGGTAATCGCTCTATCCAAGCTTTGAGAGTTTTGACTACAACGGTTGCCGATCACCACCTGCTGCTGGGTAAGAACTGGTAACAATTTGAGATTCGCTTAAAGGTTTTGTGACACACCACCATCACCACCACTTCCTAGTAGTCTGCAGGATCATATTCTTTTGTGTTTCTATTGCTGCTAACTATGGCAGGATCACAAACCGATGAGACTGATTGGGAGAACATGACGAACAAGGAGTTGCATGATAAATTTCAGCAAATGATGAGTGGCCAGGTGGGAGATGTGCTAAACAGATTTGAAGAACCTATGGAGAAGATAGATGCCGTGGAGAAGTCGTTCGAGACAAAGCTGGATAACAAGTTTACTGAATTACTCAAGCGTCTTCCCCAACCACCACCGGCTGCACATGTCGCACCTCTACAACAACAACAACCACATCTCCAACGCCGCCTTCCAAATCAAGTGGGACGAGCACAGCGCGTTCCAATTGAGACTTGTCAAAATTCGGGTGCCGCTGCACCTACTGTTGATGCTTCTTTGGCTCCTGCTACTGCGGCGGCTGAGGAGGATGACGATTATGCGGGCGATTATGAGGATGAGGTTGATCAAAATCAGAACTACGTGCAGCCACTAGCACCACAACCACCAGGTCGTCCACAGGCAAATAATGGCAATGTTAGGGCTCCCCCCCAGGTACGAGATCATGACCATCTCCCTAAACTGAAATTGAATATTCCACCATTTGAGGGTAGATATGTTCCTGATATATATCTTACTTGGGAGTTAGAAACTGAACAACGATTTACATATTTACAATATCCTGAGGAGAGACGTGTTCCTGCTGCTGTTTGTGCTTTCACTAGCTTTGCATGTGTTTGGTGGTCTGAACATTGTAGATTATATCCTGTTCCAGCTACTTGGGCTGCTTTGAAAACTGCTATGCGTACTCGTTGGGTTCCACCATATTATCAACGTGAATTACTTCAAAAATTGCAGCGCTTAAAACAAAGGAAAAATTCTGTAGAAGAATATTATCAGGAATTACAAACTAGCATGATTAGATGTGGTATTGTTGAGGAGAATGAAGCTATGCTTGCACGTTTTATGGGTGGATTAAATAAAGAGATTCAGACCATTCTAGAGTATAAGGATTATAATAATATCACTCGTTTATTCCATCTTGCTTGTAAAGCTGAACGTGAAGTGCAGGATCGACAGCCATTGGCGCGAACTAACTTTTCTGCAGGTCGACCTTCATCATGGACACCGCGTGCATCTTCTACTTCCACTGCACCAGCACCTCCATCAGGTTCCACCTCCAGCCGTGATACAAGAAAGCAGGCACAACCACCACTATCTGCCAAGAGCGCACCTGCCGGGCCTGCACAGAGCTCTTCTTCTTCCATGGCATCGACAGGGCACACAAGTGATATTATTTGTCGTCGTTGTAAGGGAAGAGGACATTATGCGAGAGAATGCAAATCTCAGCGTGTAATGATTGCTACTGACTATGATGAGGAGACTTTGGCTCTTATTACACGTGAAGAACATGGTGGAGATGATTCTGAAAATGAGACGCAATACATGGCTCCTGAAGACGCTGACAGGTATGAATGTTTAGTTGCTCAACGTGTTTTGAGTGTGCAGGTCACACAAGCAAAGCAAAATCAGAGGCATAATTTGTTCCATACAAAGGGAGTTGTGAAGGAACGTTCTGTTCGCGTCATCATAGATGGAGGGAGCTATAACAACTTGGCTAGCATGGAGATGGTGGAGAAGCTATCTCTCACCACAAGACCACATCCACATCCTTACTACATCCAATGGTTCAACAACAGCGGCAAGGTTAAGGTAACACGTACTGTTCGTGTGCATTTTAGTATCTCTACATATGCTGATTATGTTGATTGTGATGTGGTACCTATGCAAGCATGTTCCTTATTACTTGGTAGACCATGGCAATTTGATAAAAATTCTGTACACCATGGTAGAAACAATCAGTATACTCTTGTTCATAAGGATAAAAATATTACTTTGCTTCCTATGATTCCTGATTCCATTTTGAAAGATGACATTAATAGAGCTAATAAAGCAAAACAGGAGAAAAATAAGAGTGAAAATCAGATTGTGGCAAAAGAATTTGAGCAACAAATGAAACCTAATAATAAACCATCTAGTGTTGTTTCTGAAATTAAATTAAAAAGTGCATGTTTACTTGCCACAAAATCTGATATTGATGAGCTAGATTTCAGCAAATCTGTTTGCGATGCTTTTGTGTGCAAAGAGGCATTATTTTCATTCGAGGACGTGCCTTCCTCTTTGCCCCCTGCTTTCACTAACATTTTGCAGGAGTTCGCTGATGTCTTACCACAAGACGTGCCACCGGGATTACCACCTATCCGAGGGATTGGGCATCAAATTGACTTAATTCCCGGTGCATCGCTACCAACCGTGCACCATACCGTACCAATCCAGAGGAGACGAAGGAGATTATGCGTCAAGTACAGGAGCTGCTCGACAAAGGTTATATACGCGAATCTCTTAGTCCTTGTGCCGTTCCTATTATATTAGTGCCTAAAAAGGATGGTACGTCGCGTATGTGTGTTGATTGTAGAGGCATTAATAATATTACTATTCGTTATCGTCATCCTATTCCTAGGCTAGATGATATGCTTGATGAATTGAGTGGCTCTACAATATTCTCCAAAGTTGATTTGCGTAGTGGATACCATCAAATTCGTATGAAATTGGGAGATGAATGGAAAACTGCATTTAAAACTAAGTTTGGTTTATATGAGTGGTTAGTCATACCTTTTGGGTTAACTAATGCACCTAGTACTTTCATGAGACTAATGAACGAAGTTTTACGTGCTTTCATTGGACGATTTGTGGTAGTCTATATTGATGATATACTGATTTATAGCAAATCTTTGGAAGAACATTTGGAACATTTACGTGCTGTTTTTATTGCTCTACGTGATGCACGTTTGTTTGGTAACCTTGGGAAGTGCACCTTTTGCACCGACCATCTTTTCTTGGCTATGTTGTTACTCCACAGGGAATTGAAGTTGATAAAGCCAAGATTGAAGCTATTGAGAGTTGGCCGCAGCCCAAAACGGTCACAGAAGTGCGGAGTTTTCTTGGACTCGCTGGTTTCTATAGGCGTTTTGTGAGAGATTTTAGCACCATTGCTGCACCTCTCAACGAGCTTACAAAGAAGGATGTGCCTTTTGTTTAGGGTACCGCACAGGAAGAAGCCTTCACGGTATTGAAAGATAAGTTGACACATGCTCCTTTACTCCAACTTCCTGATTTTAATAAGACTTTTGAGCTTGAATGTGATGCTAGTGGAATTGGATTAGGAGGTGTGTTATTACAAGATGGTAAACCTATTGCATACTTTTCTGAAAAATTGAGTGGGCCTAGTCTGAATTATTCTACTTATGATAAAGAACTATATGCTCTTGTTCGGACTTTAGAAACATGGCAACATTATTTATGGCCCAAAGAATTTGTTATACATTCTGATCATGAATCTTTGAAACATATTAAAAGTCAAGCTAAACTGAATCGTAGACATGCTAAATGGGTTGAATTCATTGAAACTTTCCCTTATGTCATTAAACACAAGAAGGGTAAAGAAAATGTTATTGCTGATGCATTGTCTCGTCGCTATACTATGCTTTCACAACTTGACTTCAAAATATTTGGTTTGGAGACCATCAAAGATCAATATGTGCATGATGCTGATTTTAAAGATGTATTGCAGAATTGTAAAGAAGGAAGAACCTGGAACAAGTTTGTCGTTAATGATGGATTTGTGTTCCGTGCTAACAAGCTATGCATTCCAGCTAGCCCTCTTCGTCTTTTGTTGTTGCAGGAGGCGCATGGAGGAGGATTAATGGGACACTTTGGCGTGAAGAAGACGGAGGACGTACTTGCTACACATTTCTTTTGGCCAAAGATGAGACGGGATGTTGAGCGTTTTGTTGCTCGCTGCACTACATGTCAAAAAGCTAAGTCACGACTCAATCCTCATGGTTTATATATGCCTTTGCCTGTACCTAGTGTTCCTTGGGAGGATATATCTATGGACTTTGTTTTAGGTTTACCTCGAACAAAGAAGGGGAGGGATAGCATATTTGTTGTCGTGGATAGATTCTCGAAAATGGCACACTTTATACCATGTCATAAAAGCGATGATGCTGTTAATGTTGCTGATTTGTTCTTTCGTGAAATTATTCGCTTGCATGGTGTGCCAAATACTATTGTTTCAGATCGTGATACTAAATTCCTTAGCCACTTTTGGAGATGTTTATGGGCTAAGTTGGGGACTAAACTGCTTTTTAGTACTACTTGTCACCCCCAAACTGATGGACAAACTGAAGTAGTCAATAGAACGTTGTCTACTATGCTTAGGGCTGTTTTGAAGAATAATAAGAAAATGTGGGAGGAATGCTTGCCTCATATTGAATTTGCTTATAATCGTTCATTGCATTCTACTACTAAGATGTGCCCTTTTGAAGTTGTGTATGGTTTCCTACCTCGTGCACCTATTGATTTGTTGCCTCTTCCATCTTCGGAGAAGGTTAATTTTGATGCTAAACAACGTGCTGAATTGATTTTAAAAATGCATGAGTTAACTAAGGAAAACATTGAGCGCATGAATGCTAAATATAAACTTGCTGGAGATAAGGGTAGAAAACATGTTGTGTTTGCACCTGGAGATCTTGTTTGGTTACATTTGCCTGCTGTCACTAACATTTTGCAGGAGTTCGCTGACGTCTTTCCACAAGACGTGCCACCGGGATTACCGCCTATTCGAGGGATTGAGCATCAGATTGACTTAATTCCCGGTGCTTCACTGCCAAACCGTGCACCATACCGTACCAATCCAGAGGAGACGAAGGAGATTATGCGCCAAGTACAAGAGCTTCTCGACAAAGGTTATATACGCGAATCCCTTAGTCCTTGTGCTGTTCCTATTATTCTAGTGCCGAAAAAGGATGGTACATCACGTATGTGTGTTGATTGTAGAGGCATTAATAATATTAATATTCGTTATCGTCATCCTATTCCTAGGCTAGATGATATGCTTGATGAATTGAGTGGCTCTACAATATTCTCCAAAGTTGATTTGCGTAGTGGCTACCATCAAATTCGTATGAAATTGGGAGATGAATGGAAAACAGCATTTAAAACTAAGTTTGGATTATATGAGTGGTTAGTCATGCCTTTTGGGTTAACTAATGCACCTAGTACTTTCATGAGATTAATGAACGAAGTTTTACGTGCTTTCATTGGACGATTTGTGGTAGTTTACTTTGATGACATACTGATTTATAGCAGATCTTTGGAAGAAAATTTGGAACATTTACGTGCTGTTTTTATTGCTCTACGTGATGCACGTTTGTTTGGTAACCTTGGGAAGTGCACCTTTTGCACCGACCGAGTATCTTTTCTTGGCTATGTTGTTACTCCACAGGGAATTGAAGTTGACAAAGCCAAGATTGAAGCTATTGAGAGTTGGCCGCAGCCCAAAATGGTCACACAAGTGAGGAGTTTTCTTGGCCTCGCTGGATTCTATAGGCGTTTTGTGAGAGATTTCAGCACCATTGCTGCACCTCTCAACGAGCTTACAAAGAAGGATGTGCCTTTTGTTTGGGGTACCGCACAGGAAGAAGCCTTCACGGTATTGAAAGATAAGTTGACACATGCTCCTTTACTCCAACTTCCTGATTTTAATAAGACTTTTGAGCTTGAATGTGATGCTAGTGGAATTGGATTAGGAGGTGTGTTATTACAAGATGGTAAACCTGTTGCATACTTTTCTGAAAAATTGAGTGGGCCTAGTCTGAACTATTCTACTTATGATAAAGAACTATATGCTCTTGTTCGGACTTTAGAAACATGGCAACATTATTTATGGCCCAAAGAATTTGTTATACATTCTGATCATGAATCTTTGAAACATATTAAAAGTCAAGCTAAACTGAATCGTAGACATGCTAAATGGGTTGAATTCATTGAAACTTTCCCTTATGTCATTAAACACAAGAAGGGTAAAGAAAATGTTATTGTTGATGCATTGTCTCGTCGCTATACTATGCTGTCACAACTTGACTTCAAAATATTTGGTTTGGAGACCATCAAAGATCAATATGTGCATGATGCTGATTTTAAAGATGTTTTGCAGAATTGTAAAGAAGGAAGAACCTGGAACAAGTTTGTCGTTAATGATGGATTTGTGTTCCGTGCTAACAAGCTATGCATTCCAGCTAGCTCTCTTCATCTTTTGTTGTTGCAGGAGGCGCATGGAGGAGGATTAATGGGACACTTTGGCGTGAAGAAGACGGAGGACGTACTTGCTACACATTTCTTTTGGCCAAAGATGAGACGGGATGTTGAGCGTTTTGTTGCTCGCTGCACTACATGTCAAAAAGCTAAGTCACGAATCAATCCTCATGGTTTATATATGCCTTTGCCTGTACCTAGTGTTCCTTGGGAGGATATATCTATGGACTTTGTTTTAGGTTTACCTCGAACAAAGAAGGGGAGGGATAGCATATTTGTTGTCGTGGATAGATTCTCAAAAATGGCACACTTTATACCATGTCATAAAAGCGATGATGCTGTCAATGTTGCTGATTTGTTCTTCCGTGAAATTACTCGTTTGCATGGTGTGCCAAATACTATTGTTTCAGATCGTGATACTAAATTTCTTAGCCACTTTTGGAGATGTTTATGGGCTAAGTTGGGGACTAAACTGCTTTTTAGTACTACTTGTCACCCCCAAACTGATGGACAAACTGAAGTAGTCAATAGAACATTGTCTACTATGCTTAGGGCTGTTTTGAAGAATAATAAGAAAATGTGGGAAGAATGCTTGCCTCATATTGAGTTTGCTTATAATCGTTCATTGCATTCTACTACTAAGATGTGCCCTTTTGAAATTGTGTATGGTTTCCTACCTCGTGCACCTATTGATTTGTTGCCTCTTCCATCTTCGGAGAAGGTTAATTTTGATGCTAAACAACATGCTGAATTGATCTTAAAAATGCATGAGTTAACTAAGGAAAACATTGAGCGTATGAATGCTAAATATAAACTTGCTGGAGATAAGGGTAGAAAACATGTTGTGTTTGCACCTAGAGATCTTGTTTGGTTACATTTGCGTAAGGATAGATTTCCTGATTTGTGCAAATCAAAGCTAATGCCACGTGCTGATGGTCCTTTTAAGGTGTTAGAGAAAATAAATGATAATGCATATAAACTTGAGCTGCCTGCAGATTTTGGGGTTAGTCCCACTTTTAACATTGCAGGTTTGAAGCCTTATTTGGGTGAGGGAGATGAGCTTCCGTCGAGGACGACTTCATTTCAAGAAGGGGAGGATGATGAGGACATCAATACCATTGTTACACCCACAGCCCCTGCTGCTATACATACTGAACCAATTACTAGAGCTCGCGCACGCCAATTAAATTATCAGGTACTTTCGTTTCTTGGTAATGATTCTAATGTTCATGAGAATATGAAGCTGCCTAAATTGGATACATTTGTTTTGCTTACAAATGAAGGGCCTAGCTTTGAGAAGGATGAACATTGGAGCAAGAACAAGCATGGAGATGATGGCATGCGCATGGGGGACAAGAACGGAGTTACAAGTGATGATTTCAGGACGCTGAAGCCACCATAATGCGTGCATGAAGCCTTGGACGAAATATACAAGATGCTACTTCATAACTTTCGTCCAGAGGCTATTCTAGGTGCTGCGTCACCTTATTATTGGGCCAGGCCCATGTAATTTCGAAATACTTGAGTATAGGCTATTTTTAGAGTCCGTATGTGTGGGAAACAAGAGATAGGGTTGGTTTCGGACCCCTTCCCCAAGGGCCACGAAATTCCCCCCTCTTCCTCCATATATACAGCCCTTTGGGCGTCGTTTAGACTTTGGGTTTTGTTTAGATTAAAAGTTCGGCATAGCTGCAACTTCGCGTACTTCGTTTGTGTTCAACGACCAGACAAAGGCGTCAGAGAACCCCACCTTGATCAATAAAGCTTTCATCTTATATTCGCAATATCCAGATTGCAATCTCAGTTTCTTGCTTGTTCTTCATTTGCTCGCAGGAAACAGACCCTCGTGGTCAGGTTGATCGTGCTCCGGCGTGGTCAATAACCTCTCGGAGTTGGTTTAGCGATTGCTAAGGCGCGACGTCATCGCACGTTCGTAGTCGGGTCGTCAAAGTCGACTTCCACGAAAGCGATATCCATCATCTCATCGAAAGACGGGACACCTTTGCCTCTATCATACCATCATTGAGTTGCATATCTTGGTATCATCTCTTGTGTCACAAAAGTTGTCTTCGCATACACAATTTCTATCTTGGTTCGTGAACCATTGCATGAGAAAAGAGCTCAAACAACAAAGAGCCAAACAAGCTTTTAAGCAAAAGGAGAAAGATAAGCAAAGAGCTTAAGCAAGAACCATAGCATCGTACAACATTAAGATTGTCATACTCGATCATCTTGGATCAAAGCATAGAAACATCATACATATAGCATACTTGGGATAGAAGTCGTTGCATTTTTGCTTAGTAGGTTGTGCACAAGTTCGTATCCGCCTATTGTGCAATCGTGCTAGCGTCTCTCTAGTGTTGTGCAACAAGAGCATCTTGGTGGATTCCACATTTTGGCTCAACCTTGGTTGCCCAACCCCACTTATCTATTTGCGTGTGTGTTTCCGTGTACCATATCTTGCTATTGGTCTACTTGTTGCATTTGCAAATTTGTGAATCTTTTCCAACATTATTGAGTCTCACTTACAATTGCATCAAATTTTGTGCCACCATCCTAACCAAGCTCCACCATAAGCTTTTACTTGTGTAGGTGTGAGAACCGACAAGAAACGGTACCAATTGTGCTATTCCCTTGATACACATTGGAGTGATCTTTGATCCATTTTCAACATCGGTCAAGGTACATTTGGTATTGGTTCTTCTCCTTCTCCCACTCACATATCTTTGTTTGAAATGATGGATAGGCCAAGTACTTCTACCAATCCACTCTTCTTGGAGCAAGACGACGACATGTCATCCTATGTCACCAAGACTCAACTATTTGGTGCACACCGAGCTTTGCATCAAGAACAACTTGCTTTGGGCGATCGCATCGACAACCTCGCCTCCGATCTACGACAATCTGAGCAACGTACAAGAGACTACTTCGACACATCCATGAGTTCCCTCAAAGAAGATATCCGAACCATGATGGTCCGCTCTTCTACAACTTCGTCCTCGTCAAGACGGAGCCGCTCAAGTCGACACTACGATGACACCATCTCCGGTTCAAGTACACCGACATCGAACACTCTTCGTCGTGCCGCGCGTCAAGACCGTCAAGCTAACCGCAATCCTCTACACGACACCTACTCTCAAGAGCATCGACATCGTCACAACCAAGCTGCTTTCGCACAAGCACAAGAACGGCAACGCCAACGACAACAAGAACAAGAGGAGCGAGCGCGACAACATCAAGATGCACAAGACGCCGAGGCGCAACGTCAAGAACGACAACTACGTGAAGCTCAAGCACTTGAGGCGCAACGTGCTCTTCAATACTCAAGTCGTGCCGTAGCCAATCGAGGCCGACAAGCTCGACTACATCAAGAAGCACTTCACGACGAAGCTCAAGAAAGGATTTACGAAGCACGTGTGCATCGACAAGCTCCTCGACATGATCGACAAGTTCCTCGTCAAGATCAACAAGCTCCTCCTCATGCGAGACAAGAACGTCAAGTCCATCGAGAGCAAGAAGACAATGCACCACCTCCTCACCAAGAGCATCATGAGGAAGTCAACCCTCCTCACCAAGAGCATCATGAGGAAGACAACCCTCCTCACCAAGAGCAACATCAGGAAGACAACCCTCCTTGCCAAGAGCGACATGAGATTGCCAATCCTCACCGACATGGGCGTCATCATCCCCAACCCCAACACAATGAAGAGCAACGATATGGCAAGCTAAAGTTCACCATGCCCAAGTTTACCGGAAGCTATGACCCCGAAGAGTACATATCATGGGCATTGAAGGTTGACAAAATCTTCCGCTTGCACAACTACAAAGAAGAGAAGAAGATCGCAATGGCATCCCTCGAATTCCAAGACTACGTCCTCATTTGGTGGGAACAAGTCATTGAGCGCACCGCGGCAAGCGGTGAACCACCCATCACCACTTGGGCACAAATGAAGGATGTCATGAGAGCACGATTCGTGCCAAACTACTACAACCGCGACCTCTTCAAGAAACTCCAACAACTCAAGCAAGGAACCAAGAGCGTTGAAGAGTACTACAAGGAAATGGAGATTGCCATGATACGAGCCAATGTCAAAGAAGATGATGAGCAAACTATGGCACGTTTCTTGAATGGACTCAATCACCCTATCAAGAAGATTGCCGACTTCCAACCATACTCGAACCTCATCGAGCTAGTGCATCAAGCTACCAAAGCGGAACGGCAAGTACAAGACGACTTCAAGTATGCCAAGTTCTCATCCAAGTCCTATGGCCTCTCCAACAATCAAGCTTCGACGACTCCCACCACGAGCAATGGCGACAAGTCAAGTTACAAGAAAGCTTCGGCAAGCTCAAGTCGTCCTCCTACTACAAGCAACTTCAAGCCGAAAGCTTCATCATCATTTACTCCAACCGATGAGACCATCAAGACAAGTTCCATCAAATGTTTCACATGCGGAGGCCGAGGCCACAAGTCCTTCGAGTGCACAAACAAGTGCACCATGATCCTCAATGACGACGGCACCTACGACTCCATGAGTGAAGGAGAAATGGAAGCTCTTGAGCAAGTGGCCATGCACCGACAAGTGAACAATGAAGAAGAAGATGATCACATCTTTTGTGACGAAGACTCAAGTCCCGCTCTTGTTGTCTCCAAGGTCTTGACTCTTCAACATCAACGAGACGAAGATCAAAGATGCCATATCTTCCACACAAAGGCCGGCATCAATGGACGGTCCGTCAAGGTCATCATCGATGGAGGGAGTTGCCATAACTTGGCAAGTGAAGAACTATGCTCCAAACTCCAATTGGTCAAGATGAAGCACCCGCACCCCTACAAGGTTCAATGGCTAAGCGACACCGGCACCATACAAGTCGAGCAAAGAGTACAAGTCTCTTTCAAGATCGGCGCCTATGAAGACACTTTGGAGTGTGATGTCCTTCCGATGACCGTGTGCCACCTCCTTCTTGGACGGCCATCGCAATTTGACCGAGGTGTCATTCACAATGGGCGTACATAATCACTATAGCTTCAAGATGAAAGGGAAAGAGTTTGTGCTACATCCTATGTCTCCAAGCCAAGTGCTCGCCGACAAGCAAAACACCCATCGTGGAGAGAATAGTGAGAGAGTGAACCACCAAAAAGAGAGTGAGCGCCACAAGCCCAAATTGAGTGCCTCCACGATGAGCGACAAGAAAAACTTAGTCCTATTTGCCACCAAACGTGAGATGAGAGAAGTGAGTGAGAACCCATCAAGTGTCCTACACTATGTCCTATTGTGCAAGGATGAGGCACCAAAAACTAACAACTCTCACGATCTACCTTTGGTGTTATCTTCTTTATTGCAGGAATTCCAAGATGTTTTCCCCGATGAGCTACCTCCAGGTCTACCACCACTACGAGGCATTGAGCACCGAATTGATCTCATCCCCGGAGCGCTGCTTCCAAACAAAGCGCCCTAACGCGTCAACCCCGAAGAAACCAAAGAAATTCAAAGGCAAGTAAAGCATCTCATAGACCATGGACATGTGCGTGAAAGTTTGAGTCCTTGTGTCATTGGCTTTGAGCATATAAAAGACTTGTATGAGCATGATCCTACATTTTCTATTCCTTATGCCAAGTGTTTGACGCATACTTCTTGGGATCGATACTACATCAAAGATGGATATCTTATGAGAGCTAACAAACTTTGCATCCCCGAGTCCTCTCTTCGCTTGTTGCTTTTGCAGGAATCTCATGGAGGCGGACTCATGGGACACTTTGGACGCGACAAGACATTTGCTACGCTCTCCAAGAACTACTTTTGGCCCAAGATGTTCCGCGACGTCAATCGCTTCACCAACCGATGCTCTACATGTCGCAGAGCTAAGTCCAAAGCTCAATCTCATGGCCTCTATATGCCACTTCCAATTCCATATCACCCATGGGAAGACATTAGCATGGACTTTGTGCTTGGTTTGCCTAGAACTCGAACTGGCAAGGATTCCATTTTTGTTGTTGTGGACCGATTCTCCAAAATGGCACATTTCATTCCTTGCAACAAGATAGACGATGCTTCACATGTTGCAAATTTGTTTTGTAGGGAAATCTTGCGCCTTCATGGAGTGCCAAAGACGATTGTCTCGGACCGCGCCGTCAAGTTCTTGAGTTACTTTTGGAAGACATTGTGCGCCAAGCTCGGAATCAAGCTTTTGTTCTCTTCGGCATACCATCCACAAACCGACGGCCAAACGGAGGTGACCAACCGCACGCTCTCCACTCTACTATGCGTGTTGATAAAGAAGAACATCAAGGAGTGAGAGGAGTGCCTACCCATTGCCGAGTACGCCTACAATCGTGCAAGACATTCGACTACCGGCAAGTCCCCCTTCGAGGTCGTCTATGGCTTCAACCCATTGTCTCCATTGGACATTCTACCTCTACCGCTACAAGAGCGCACAAACATGGACGCGAGTGCCCGAGTCAACTTCCTCAAGAAGATGCACGAAGATACAAGAAACACCATTGAGCGCCAAGTACAACGACTCGCGACCAAGCTCAACGTCAACAAGCAACCCATGATGTTCAATGTTGGAGATCTTGTGTGGCTACACCTTCGCAAGGATCGCTTCCCCAAGGAACGCAAGTCTAAGCTACTACCCCGAGCGGATGGACCCTTCAAGGTGCTTGCACGCTACAACATCAACGCATTCAAGATCGACATCCCACGCGACAAGTACTCCGTGAGAGACATCTTCAACATCAAAGATCTATCCCCGTACCATGGTGATGAGGATTTCGATCCGAGGTCGGATCTTTCCCAAGGGAGGGGAGATGATGCGGAGCATCCTACGGTCATCCCCATGGACCTACCATCGTCTCATGAAGAGCCAAGAGGACCTATGACACGAGCACGAGCTAGAGCTCTCGAGAACGAGGTGACTTCCTTCCTTAGTGATATCACATATGATCCACTCGAGACATGGCTACTACCTAAGTCCGATATGCTATGCATGATCAGGTGTCAAGAGGACCCTCACGAAGATGCACGTGAAGACGGACAAGCCACCAAGTCCATGGATGAAGAGAACCAACGGAAGAAGGCAAGTTCACCTTCCAGGCCCCGGACATCCGGCCAAAGCCCCGGACATCCGGCCCCTGAAGATGTAAACAACAGCAGCAGCCCAGCCATCGAAGTGCTACAGGGCCCGGACATCCGGCCCCAGCCCCAGCCCCGGACATCCGGCTCCTCCCGAAGCCCCGGAAATCCGGCCCCTCGCCCGGACATCCGGCGTCATGCTACAGAACATCCAGAAGTTTTGCCCTCCAGCCCGGACATCCGCCCCCCAGCCCGGACATCCGGCCTCTCCTGAAGCCCCGGACATCCGGCCGTCGCCCGGACATCCGGCCACCCCTGTCTGCGCACAGTAAGGGCTGAGGCCCGTGTACCCATTCCACTCCCTAGACTATATATACTCTTTCTCCTCCATCTTTCTAGGGTTAGCATTGGTTTAGCTCATTTGTGAGATAGAGCATTGCTCATCCATTACGGATCTACTCCACGAGAGAGACCGCGGCCCCTCTACGGAGAAGATCCCCTTGGATTCAAGACCTCCTCACGGAGAAGACCCCCCCCTCAAGACCTCCTTTCGGAGAAGAACCGGTTACCTTTGTATCATCCCTTGTTGGATTTGGATCGTGTATCTCTTTGTGTTTCGAGGATCTAGCACATGTGTGATTGTTCTTGTTGGTTTGAGTGATTCTCTCGTGTCTTCCCCTCGTGTTTCCCCTCGTGTTCTTCGTGTTCTTAGTTGGGATCCGCTCCTTTCATGAAAGATCGGCCATCTAGGGTTCCGCCCTACATCACAATATCAATGCTATCTCGAAGCATGCCTGAGGTACTTCGATCTTCAATAAGAACATTGGAAGCGCAATGCTAAATGTTTCTTAAATCAATTATCCAAACACATGGTATGGGTAACATCATGAAATCCCTTGCCCCTTTACTTAATTGGTTGTCTACTTGCTGTCCTGACATGGATGGGAAAGATATACTCTTGATACTCGAGTATAACCACATTTTCCTTTCCATTGTCCTGATTAGCATACTAATCACTTTTCCTTTCCATTGCTTTGTTTAACCTTTCTTGTAATCTGACTTAACTAAGCAGTGATAATCCCCTGCTTAGGTAAGCACCTCGTTGTACCACTCTGTCAGTAAGACCCTGTTACCATTGTTGATGACATTCCGATAACCACCGATGGACGAGAACTTTGCCTATTGGTCTAGCTCGTTCAACGAGCAGGAAAATGGTTCTCTTCGTCCCTTGCCCTTGGTACCGATGTTGTTGCTGACATAACTGACAGGGTATTCTCTGGCATGCCTTGCTATTGCGACCGTGCAAGATGTCAGCCCACTTTCTACTTTTAACCCACATGGTGGGCCCATAACCCACAGTTCCACAAGATCGAAACCTGACTCTCCTGTAGACCCTATTGCCAAAGATATTCCTTGAGCTTGGCTTCGTATGCAATTCACGAACCACATTCCTAGTGATCTATTCTGGTATCAGACATAATAATTATTCCCGTTGCTTGAACCCCTTTCACACTTTGTTTCAGGCATCGAACGATTGCCTGCCTGCTCAAAACTTCCCATAATACCTCCTTGCTTTGCTCTCGATAATGTCTTTGTCGGACGTGGGGTTCCGGCAAACCCTTAAGGTTCGAACACTGGGGTGTGCACGAAGTCTTTCCTCTCTACCGATCTACGCCCTAGCTCGCTAAGATCTCGCGGACGAACTCGACGAACTCGCAACACAGAAAGACACGAGGTTTATACTGGTTCGGGCCACCGTTGTGGTGTAATACCCTACTCTAGTGTGGTGGTGGTGGATTGCCTCTTGGGCTGATGATGAAAAGTACAAGGGAAGAACAGCCTCCTGAGGTTGAGGTGTTCTTGTGGCTAGGGTAGGCTCTCGATCGGGTTGGATCAAGCTAAGATGAGATGCCTCTACTATGGTGGCTAGCTCTACATATATAGGCCCTAATCCTCTTCCCAAATATCGAGCGGGAAGGGAGCCAACAACGGCGGGCAAACTTGAAGGGGGACAGCTAGTATAAGCTATCCTGACAAAAGTGGTCTTCGCCTGCGAAAAGCTCTGGTGGTGACGCCGTCTTGGGCTCCACGATGACCTCCGTCTTGCCGTCCTCCTGGTCTCGGTCTCGTTGCACCAATATAGCAACCTTTGCCTGATGCCTCGGTACTCTTCGCCTGCGCTGGCCTCCTTAGCACCAAAGAGGAAATAAGGACGCTGCGCGCGCTGGTGCCCGCCTGGCACTCGTCTGGTGTCATTCATCATGGCTCACGTCACGAGAGCCTCGTGAGGTTTTGCCCTGCCTTGATATCTCCGCTCCTCGCGAGCCTGCCTGGCTAGGCCACTCTGGAGGAGGTCTTGCGTCGTCCGCCTCGCGAGGCTTGGACCCTCGCGAGGGTCTTGGATGCCTTGTTGATGGAGATGGGCCGTACGGCCTGCTGGCTTAGCCATGCTGTGGGCCGCAGGCAGGCAAGTCTGAGGACCCCCGTTCCCAGAACGCCGACAGTAGCCCCCGGGCCCAAGGTGCGCTCGGGCTTGGCTTCGCGGCGAAGCCAAGGGTCAAGTTCGGAGCACCGCGGGGCCCAAAAGCCCGCGGCCTCGGTTGACGCGTGGAGGTCGATTGGACGTGGGCGTCTCCGCTTCCCCACGCTGCCTCGGCAACTGCACGAGTTGACCAGTCCCTGCGACATGCAAGGAAAACCATTACCTGTGATCGTGGGAGACGCCGGTTGGCCTTCTTCCGCTATAAATAGGGAGGAGGGGCGGAGCCCCCGTCGCCCATCTCTTCCTCCCTTGCTTGCTTCTTCCTCCTTGCTCCACTGCTTGCAGCGCCACCGATGGCGCCACGAAGGAAGTTCTCTGCCGCTGAGAAGGGAAAGGCTCCTCGCGAGCTCCCCGGCGCCCAAGCGCGGTCGCGGCCGTCCACGCAAGCATGCCGCGACCCCCGCCGTGGCCCACCATCGTGGCGGCGCCGCGCCACGCAGAGGGGATCATCCTAGCCATGGCGGTCCAGCTAATGAAGGGAGGCGTGCAATGGTGGCGCGGCCTCCCCGTCCGCGCTTCCACTCAGCGGAAGTGTCGCCGGAGTTCGTCGTCTAGTCGGAGAACCCGACCGGCAACTAGCTCCAGCTTCCGCGCTTCTTCATCGACGAACTGCCGACCCCTAGTCCAGGCAGGCTCTGGTTGCAGGCGGATGGTTGCTGCAGCAAGGCCTCTTGGGTCGCGGTCGAGACTTCTGCCGCGGGCAACATACCCCTTGCCCGCGGTTGGCAGACGTTTGCCCGCGCGCGCGGTCTGGGCAGGTGGTGCACGCTCCACTTCAGGTATGACGGTGGGTCGACCCTCTATGTGAGGGTGTTTGGGGAAGATGGTCGCCGCGCCGGGTGCTGCCCCGAGACGAACGACGGTGAGGAGGTGCTCGGCCTTGGTGACGGCCGCGACGAGTACGAGGGCGAGCCTGCCCTCGGTGGCGACCGTGTCTCCTCCAGCTACGGCGGCTCTTCCTCCGGTGACGGCTCCAGCAGTGGTGGCTACGACCAGCCGCCGCGCCACCGTGCCCGCTTCGAAGGAGGCAGCGGGTCATCTTGTCGCCGCGCCTCCATCAAGCGCGAGGAAAGGTCCGGCTAGGCTCAGGGCGCCGCTAAGGGCCTGCCTCCGCGGATTGCGGCAACGCCGCTTTGTTTAGCTCTTTTTCCTGCATCAAAATATTAAACCAGTATGGGCCCAAAGGCGTGTATCGAACTGTGGTTCCTTAGTTATCGCACTGTGCGTGTTATCCTCATGCCGTGTTGTTATTTTTGCGCAAAGATAACTTAACCTGGTGCGTCCAGGACGTCCTCTTCCTCACGAGGCGTTTGTTTCCTCGTGTCCATCTTAACCTGGTGGTCTGTGCTTGCTCGGAAACTGCAAAAATTCTTTAGGGGTGCGCTAGAGGATTCGCCGTCCACCCAAGCCTCGACTTGGCGCTTTGTATCACGGTACCCGAGGGGCATAGATTAGGAGAGATGCGCCAGCTTTCAGGCTCGAACTAGGGTGGCTCGTGAGAAGGCAGAGAGAAGAAAAATGCTTGCGGGGGCACCTGCCTAGCCCCCTCGCAAGGTATGCAAGAGAGAGAACACGAGCAAACCAGAGCCGAAAAATGTGGTAAGAGGCTAGGGAATCAAATCGGCAATGAACACCAAGAGCAACTTCGATTAAGGAAAAGCGAGCCAACTACGGAAAGCAAATGAAAAGCCGCGTCCGGCACCTAATCTAGTCTTCAAGTCTTCTCACCAGCGCGGAGCTAAGTGCTGCCACTAGGCATGGGCGGGAGCCCCAGGGCCTGAGGCCGGCGCTCCTGAGACTCCGGGGCGTGTATAGCCCCAACTCATTATTACGTGAGAGTGTCACGGGCGGCGATTCTTCACAGGCACCGGGCCTTCTTCACAGGCTCTGGACCTTTATTCACAGGCTCTGGGCCTTGCTTCATAGGCTCTGGGCCTTGCTTCATGGGTAGAACTTCCGGAGGTGCTTGATGTTCCAGGCGTTTTGGATAGGTGTCCCTTCTTGCGTCTCCAGGCGCACGGCGCCAGGCCTGGAGATGTGGACGACCCTGAACGGGCCCTCCCACATGGGTGAAAGCTTATGCAACCCTTCCCTGGAGAGGACCCGCCTCAGGACCAGGTCACCCGTCTCAAGCGTCCTGGAGCGAACGTTGCGGCAGTGGTATCGCCGCAGCGCTTGCTGGTACTTTGCCGCCCTTAATGCAGCTTCGCGACGACGTTCCTCCCCCAGCATGAGATCCATCCCCCGTGTGGCGTCCTGCTGCGTTTCGTCGAACGCCAGGACCCGTGCGAAGAGATGCTTGACCTCGTGAGGAAGGACTGCTTCGGCTCCGTAGACGAGGAAGAATGGAGTCTCGCCCGTTGGCTTGGTAGAGGTGGTGCGGATAGACCACAGCACGGACTGGAGCTCGTCGTGCCAGCCCCTGCCGCAGGCCTCCAGCTTCTTCTTGAAGGTCCTGGTCTTGAGGCCCCTCAGGACCTCTACGTTGGCGCGCTCACCTTAACCATTGCTCCTGGGGTGGGCCACCGAAGCATAGCAGATCTGCGTTCCAAGGTTAGCACAGTAGGTTTTGAAGAGGTTACTAGTAAACTACGAGCCGTTATCTGTGATGATGCGGTTGGGGACCCCGAAGCGGCTCACGAGGCCCTTGATGAACTTGACGGCAGAGCCGGCCGGGATGGTACAGATGGCTTCCACTTCCGCCCACTTGGCGAACTTGTCGATGGCGACGTAGAGATAGCGATAGCCCCCTGGCGCCCATGGGAACGGGCCTAAGATGTCCAGCCCCCAGACTGCGAACGGCCATGTGAGCGGGATGGTTCGGAGGCCCTGAGCAGGCTGATGGATTTGCTTGGCGTGGAATTGGCAAGCTTCGCAAGACTTCACCAGCTCGGCTGCGTCGTTGAGTGCTGTAGGCCAGTAGAATCCACTGTGGAACACCTTGCCGACGAGGGTCTGTGACGACGAGTGGTGCCCGCAGTCCCCGCCGTGTATGTCAATCAGCAGCTCCCTTCCTTGATCGCTAGAGATGCAGCGCAGCGTGACATTGTTCGGTCGTTTCATGTATAACTCGCCGTCTTGGATGCAGTATGCCGTGGCTTGCTGGGCCACGCGCTCCGCGTCTCTTCCTTCTCCGGTAGCGCCCCGTGTGTCAGGTACTCCTTAAATTCCTTGGTCCAGCATTCCTCCTGGGGCTCGAGCGCCAAGAGCAGCCGAGCTCCTAAGGTCGGGCCACAGGCCGGGGCTCCCGTGGCCGGGGGCTGTGGGAGCTCCTCCCGAGGCTGAGTAGTGCTTGAAAGAGGTGGCGTAGCTGATGGCTTGAAGAGCTACTCCTCAAAGACACCAGGCTCTTGTGGTTGCCGCTTGGATGCTCTCCTGGCGATGCCGTCGGCTTCTTTGTTGGTGCCCCGGGGCACGTGCTGCAGCTCGAGACCTGAGAACTGCTTTTCCATCTTGTGTACCTCCGCGAGGTAGGCCTCCATGTGCTCGTCCTTCGGCTTGTACACCTTGTTGGAGAAGTTGACGAGGAGTTGCGAGTCGCCTCTGACGGTAAGGCGCTTCACCCCTAGAGCTGTCGCAGCCTTCAGGCCAGCTATGAGGCCTTCGTATTCTGCGATATTGTTGGAGACCTTCTCGCCGTGCTGAAAGCAGAGTTGCACGACGTAGTAGAGCTTGTCCTGGGTGGGCGAGATGAGCACTGCTCCAGCTCCTGCGCCCTGGTGCGTGAAAGTGCCATCGAAATACATGACCCAGCCGTCCGGAGCCTCGCTCCCTGGGGAGGTGGACCGGTCTTCCCCTTCTTCAAGTATCGGAGCATCTATCCATTCTGCCACAAAGTCAGCAAGCGCAGCCCCCTTGATGACCCTGGTAGTGCTGAACTCCAACTGGAATGCTTGCAGCTCGATATTCCACTCAGCGACCCTTCCAGCTGAATTTGGGCTCCTGAGTACCCTCTCCAATGGGTAAGCTGAGACGACCTTGATCGGGTGCCCCTGGAAGTAGTGTCGCAGCTTGCGTGAGGCCACCAAAAGTGCGAGCAGGAGCTTCTGAGGCATGGGGTAACGTGCCCTCATGTCTCTCAGTACGGTGCTGACGAAGTACACCGGGTGTTCGACGAGGGCTGGCGCACTATCGAGGCTGGGGTCCTGCGGAGATTGGTGCATCTCCTGAGGTGGAGGGTTTCCTGAGACTTGGCCGTCCTCAGGAGCTTCTGCAACGTTGTCCTGCCGAGCATTGTCTTCCCAAGCTGACGCCTTTGCTGCGTCTTCCTGACCCTGCGCCACTTCAGCTCCGGCTTGGTGCGGCGCGCCCTTGGCTTGGCATTCCTCCCTGACCGCCACCAGCGCCGTGCTGGTGGAGTACGGGGTGGCGGCAAGGTAGAGTACTAGAGGCTCGAGAGGCCGTGGTGCCACCATCACCAAGGGACTGGTAAGGTATTTCTGCGGTCTTGGAAGGCCTGATCGGCCTCCGGGGTCCTGATGAGGACATCAATACCATTGTTACACCCACAGCCCCTACTGTTACATATAATGGACCAATTACTAGAGCTCGCGCACGCCAATTAAATTACCAGGTACTTTCGTTTCTTGGTAATGATTCTAATGTTCATGAGAATATGATGCTGCCTAAATTGGATACTTTTGTTTTGCTTACAAATGAAGGGCCTAGCTTGGAGAAGGATGAACATTGGAGCAAGAACAAGCATGGAGTTGATGGCATGCGCAAGGGGAACAAGAACGGAGTTACAAGTGATAATTTCAGGAATTTGAAGCCACCATAAGGAGTGAATGAAGCCTTGGACGAAATATACAAGATGCCACTTCATAAATTTCGTCCAGAGGCTATCCTAGGTGCTGCGTCACCTTATTATTGGGCGAATTTCGAAATACATAAGTATAGGCTGTTTTTAGAGTCCGTATGTGTGGGGAAACAAGAGATAGGGTTGGTTTCGGACCCCTACCCCAAGGGCCACGAAATTCCCCCTCTTCCTCCATATATACAGCCCTTAGGGCACCGTTTAGACTTTGGGTTTTGTTTAGATTAAAAGTTCGCCATAGCTGCGACTTCGCGTACTTTGTTTGTGTTCAACGACCAGACAAAGGCGTCACAGAGCCCCACCTTGATCAATAAAGCTTTCCTCTTATATTCGCAATATCCAGATTGCAATCTTAGTTTCTTGCTTGTTCTTCGTTTGCCTGCAGGAAACATACCTTCGTGATCAGGTTGATCGTGCTCCGACGTGGTCAATAATTTCTCGGAGTTGGTTTAGCGATTGCTAAGGCGCGACGTCCTCGCGCATTCGTAGTTGGATGGTCAAAGTCGACTTCCTCCAAAACGATAGCCACCATCTCATCGAAAGACGGGACACCTTTGCCTCTATCAAGTGGTATCAGATTTCCAGGTTGCTCGGTGAGATTTTACAGTTTTTCGTAGTTTAGATCGAGTCTGTTCTTCATACCTATAGTCCACGAAAAAGCCAAGAAAAAATATTAGGGTTAGTTCATCTTATCCGAACCAATCTGAGCCTTTGCATAATCTTTTCTGTATTTGCTTTGTTGAATTTGCGGTTGCATCGTCGTGTCAAGTTGCTGGTCCTAGCGTCTAGTACTTTAGAGTTTCGAGTTCTGTTCACAAGTTGTCACGCCGCCGCCGCACCATCGTCATCACCGCTGCCATATACCACCATCATCATCACCGTTGCCATATACCACCATCATCATCACCGCTGCCATATACCACCATCGTCATCACCGCTGCCATATACCACATATCCACCGCCATCACGCTAATCCGAGTACACCTCCATCACAGATTCGCCACCAGTCCGTGTTCCATCGCCATGCAAATATCCGCCACCAGTCCGACTTTCCACCAGATTCATCTCCGCCACCAGTCCTAGTCCGAGTCCAGTAATTATTGCTTTGTTCTTGATTTCCAGATCACGCGATACTCCGAGTCGTGACAGAGTAGGACTCCCCAACTTCCGAGCCATCCGGAGAAGAAAAATAGTTCCAGTTTAAAAAAAAACCAAAGTCTGGAAAATTCTGGCTAGGCAGTTTTTAGGACATTTGTAGACTTTTTCGAAAAAAAATTGTTGCGGAGCAAAAAAAAGAGGAAAAAAAGGGCAAAAAAAAGTGAAAAAAGAAAAAAAATCCAGAGTGTGCTCCTCCCTTGTTTACGTGCAGCGCCGTAATTTTGTTAGTGTTCTAGGCTCGCGTCTCTAGTACGGTCTAGCCAAGGACCAGCACAGTACCGTCGTTGAGCGTTTATTCAACTTTGCATCTCTGAATTGATTATTGCTGACCCTTTTTGCTACCATATTATAAGCCTTCCCAACTCCACATACATCTACATCGTGCGTTTGACTCTCCCTGGTAATCGCTCTATCCAAGCTTTGAGAGTTTTGACTACATTGGTTGCCGGTCACCGCCTGCTGCTGGGTAAGAACTGGTAAGAATTTGAGATTTGCTTAACGGATTTGTGACACCCACCACCACCACTGTTAGTAGTCTATAGGATCATATTCTTGTGTGTTCCTATTGCTGCTAACCATGCCAGGATCACAAGCCGACGAGATTGACTGGGAGAACTTAACGAACAAGGAGCTTCATGATAAGTTTCAGCAAATGATGACTGAACACGTGCAAGATGTGCTGAACAATTTTGAAGAGGCCATGGAGAAGATCATTGGCCTTGAGAAGACGTTCGAAACAAAGCTCGATAACAGATTTAATGAACTGCTTGCGCGTCTTCCACCACCGGCTGCACCTGCCGCACCTCTGCAACAACAACAACAACAACAACAACAACAACAACAACAACAACGATGACTACCTCCACTCGGGAAACAGCCCTCCGCCGAGCGAGTCGTGTCCCTCTTCAGACTGGCCAAACTGCTGGTGCTGCTGTTGATACTTCTGTGGCTCCTGATGCTGATGTCGCGGAGGATGATTATGCGGGAGATTACGAGGATGAGGTTGATCAAAATCAGAACTACGTGCAACCACCAGCACCACAACCACCAGGTCGTCCACATGCAAATAATGGCAATGTTAGGGCTCCCCCTCAGGTACGAGATCATGACCATCTCCCTAAACTGAAATTGAATATTCCACCATTTGAGGGTAGATATGTTCCTGATATATATCCTACTTGCGAGTTAGAAACTGAAAAACGATTTACATCTTTACAATATCCTGAGGAGAGACGTGTTCCTGCTGCTGTTTGTGCTTTCACTAGCTTTGCATGTGTTTGGTGGTCTGAACATTGTAGATTATATCCTGTTCCAGCTACTTGGGCTGCTTTGAAAACTGCTATGCGTACTCATTGGGTTCCACCATATTATCAACGTGAATTACTTCAAAAATTGCAGCGCTTAAGACAAGGAAAATATTCTGTAGAGGAATATTATCAGGAATTACAAACTGGCTTGATTAGATGTGGTATTGTTGAGGAGAATGAAGCTATGCTTGCACGTTTTGTGGGTGGATTAAATAGAGAGATTCAGACCATTCTAGAGTATAAGGATTATAATAATATCACTCGTTTATTCCATCTTGCTTGTAAAGCTGAACGTGAAGTGCAGGATCGACAGGCATTGGCGCGAACTAACTTTTCTGCAGGTCGACCTTCATCATGGACACCACGTGCATCATCTACTTCCACCGCACCATCACCTCCTTCAGGTGCCACCTCCAACCGTGATACAAGAAAGCAGGCACAACCACCACTATCTGCCAAGAGCACACCTGTCGGGCCTGCACAGAGCTCTTCTTCTTCCATGGCGTCAACAGGGCACACAAGTGATATTATTTGTCCTCGTTGTAAGGGAAGAGGACATTTTGCGAGAGAATGCAAATCTCAGCGTGTGATGATTGCTACTGAGGATGGTGGCTATGAGTCCGCTAGTGACTATGATGAGGAGACTTTGGCTCTTATTACACATGAAGAACACGGTGGAGATGATTCTGATCATGAGACGCAATACATGGCTGCTGAAGATGCTGACAGGTATGAATGTTTAGTTGCTCAACATGTTTTGAGTGTGCAGGTCACACAAGCAGAGCAAAATCAGAGGCATAATTTGTTCCATACAAAGGGAGTTGTGAAGGAACGTTCTGTTCGCGTCATCATAGATGGAGGGAGCTGTAACAACTTGGCTTGCATGGAGATGGTGGAGAAGCTATCTCTCACCACAAGACCACATCCACATCCTTACTACATCCAATGGTTCAACAACAGCGGCAAGGTTAAGGTAACACGTACTGTTCGTGTGCCTTTTAGTATCTCTACATATGCTGATTATGTTGATTGTGATGTGGTACCCATGCAAGCATGTTCCTTATTACTTGGTAGACCATGGCAATTTGATAAAAATTCTGTACACCATGGTAGAAACAATCAGTATACTCTTGTTCATAAGGATACAAATATTACTTTGCTTCCTATGACTCCTGATTCCATTTTGAAAGATGGCATTAATAGAGCTAATAAAGCAAAACAGGAGAAAAATAAGAGTGAAAATCAGATTGTGGCAAAAGAATTAGAGCAACAAATGAAGCCTAATAATAAACCATCTAGTATTGCTTCTGAAATTAAATTGAAAAGTGATGTTTACTTGCCACCAAATCTGATATTGACGAGCTAGTTATTAGCAAATCTGTTTGGTATGCTTTTGTGTGCAAAGAGGCATTATTTTCATTCGAGGACGTGCCTTCCTCTTTGCCCCCTGCAGTCACTAACATTTTGCAGGAGTTCGCTGACGTCTTCCCACAAGACGTGCCACCGGGATTACCACCTATTCGAGGGATTGGTATATCATCAAAATAGACTACCACAAATCGTCCAATGAAAGCACGTAAAACTTCGTTCATTAGTCTCATGAAAGTACTAGGTGCATTAGTTAACCCAAAAGGCATGACTAACCACTCATATAAACCAAACTCAACACCATCGAGCGCCAAGTACAACGCCTCGCGACCAAGCTCAACATCAATAAGCAACCCATGGTATTCAACATTGGAGATCTTGTGTGGCTACACCTTCGCAAGGACCGCTTCCCCAACAAACGCAAGTCCAAGCTTCTACCTCGAGCCGATGGACCCTTCAAGGTGCTCGAACGCTACAACAACAATGCCTACAAGACCGACATCCCACGCGACAAGTACAATATGAGCGATATCTTCAACGGCAAGGATCTCTCTCCCTACCATGGTGATGAAGATTTCGATCTGAGGACGGATCTTTCCCAAGGGGGGAGATGATGCGGAGCATCCCAAGATCATCCACATGGACCTACCATCGTCTCACCAAGTGCCACATGGACCTATGACTCGTGCACGTGCAAGAGCTCTCGAAACCGAGGTGACATCTCTCCTCTCACAATCCCCCTTCGATGCACATGAGACATGGCCCCTACCTCAAACAGAGACACTATGCATACTCAGGTACCAAGGAGTTAGCCATGGAGAAGCTAACAAGCAAGGAGGAAGACATACGCGAAGATGGATAAGAAAACGGCCAAGTCTGCACTTGCCCAGACGATCCGGACCGTCATTCGGAAAGTCCGGCCTCAGCCCGGACGATCCGGACCCCGGCCCGGACGATCTGGATAAGTGGCACCCAAGACCAGCAAGCCTCCCCGCAAAGCCGGACGATCCAGACCGACGCCCGGATCATCCGGAACCACTCGGACGTCTGGACCAACTCCCGGTCATCCGGACCCCCCTCAACGGCCGCGACACATCCGGACGATCCGGACGGCCGCCCGGATCATCCAGACCCCTGACACGCGGATCATCTGGGCCACCATCCGAATCATCTGGACACCACCTGCGTGTGCGTTTTGGGCCAAAGCCCATGTACAACTTCGTCCCCCTAGCCTAAATCCACCTCCACTTTTCTAGGGTTAGAAAAGGATTAGCTCATTTTAGAGATAGAGCTTTGCTCATCCACTTGATACTTTCTCCATCGAAGACCATGGCCTCTAGGGAGAAGATCCCCAAGTGGATTCAAAACCCCTCACGGGAAGACCCCTCAAGACCTCCTCACGGAGAAGAACTACCGCCTCTTGTATCATCCTTTGTTTCATTTGGATCTTGTGTCACTCTTTATGTTCATGGATCTAGCACATGTGTGATTGTTCTCGTTGATTTGAGTGTCTTTCCCTCGTGTTTTGCCCTCGTGTTCTTCTTATTCTTCATACTATCCTCTCTATTTCATGAATAATCGGCCCTAGGGTATCCACCCTACATTATATCTCGTGCTCCGTCATTGAGTACATGCACTATTCATGTACCATCAAGGAGAAAAAATATTTCGTAGTACGTGCCATCGAAGTGCACGACTCACTTACGCGCTACTTATCTCCATTTTCTTGCATGACACATGCACCTTGATGCTAGATGTCCCGCATGTTGGCAAAAGGATGAACAAAGCTCACGTCAAAAAAAGAGTGGAAGAACATAGATTCCCGACGACCGAGAAGGAGCAAGGAACCTCGCGGTGGAGCGTCTGCACTCATAATATTTTGTATTATTCAGCGATATAAAATCCACCAAATCTCTCCACATTCCTTTACCATTCTATAGTGTGAGAATAACTTTGAATGTAAGCCATTGATTCACTCTATCCAATGGTCAATAGTTGGAAAATCCAAACAAAACCAGCCATTGGATCAACTCTTTAGCACTCAGATTGTTGCCACCTTGCACATCCTGCTGCAACGCAGAAACTACCGCGCTATATGTGAACCATCGCGAACATTCATGCGAAGCCGTGGAGACTTGCAGGGCACGTGCTCATACAACATGTGGGTTCACAACATTCCATGCTGTCATAGTCAGCCTCCCCATTTCTTATCTTTACTTTTCTCTAAGAAGTACTCCCTCCGTAAACTAATATAAGAGTGTTTATATCACTAAAGTAGTAGTGATCTAAACACTCTTATAGGGAGTACAAGGCTGCCCTGTACGTGAATAAATCTTGCTTGCTGCACATACGTACGTGGCAGGATATGGTGTCCAATCACCATTTAGTTACTAATTTTGTGTTACCAAAGAAAACACGTGGTTCAGTTTTAAATTAAAGTAGTCAAAACTAGCATGGAGGTAATCAGTCACATTGAACATTCTTTTCTACTGGCAAAAAAAAGAACATTTTGTTCTGATATATTTGCAAAAAGATATATTCATAATCTCACATGTTATTGTCGACTACCCAAAAATGTTAATTTGTTACTATTTATAGCATGCACCGTGCTTGATAAGACAACTTTATCTTAAGCCAGTCACGTAATCTAGAGGCGACATCAAAATATGTTGCAGTGGGTTATTTTTAGTCTTATCTTTGATAACACGATAAATATTTGGTGAGACATATTGTTGCTAATAGATCATCATTTAATCAAGAGAAGGCATGCATTTTCTTATGGTCTCTCTCATCCACCTCATCATTTATCCTAAATGGCAGTCCAATGATAATACCATTGTAAACACGTAAAACCGGTTACCACTATTTTCGTAAGTTGGTTGTAATGTTACCTCTGTGGGACACCTAGTTATAGTATATCCAGCAGCCCGTATCGCTTCTCGTTCCTCGTCCTTATAGCCTACCGACTATACCTTATATACACTTGCTCTTTGAGCAAAGGCCTCCCTAAGCATGCATTAATTTCCTGGGCATGCTTCTTTCTACTCAATGTTGCGTGCACTTTGAGCATGTTGGCAACTCCACTGCTAGCTTGCTGGCTCATCTTGCAATTGATGCTGACACATTGCAGCACTCCTGTAAGGCCCATATGTTGATTTGAGAACAAGTACCTTGAGGTTAATTTGACAGACATGCCTTATAGGTTAACAGAAGGCATATCACTTTTTTGGAAAGATGTCGTGAAGTAACACGATAGACATTCTTTCAAGCCAATTAATATGTGTTCAAAAATATTATCAAAAAGTAACGCGATAGACCTTCGATTAACATGTGTTCAAAAATATGTACTCCTGCAAGGCCCGGAGGTTAATTTGAGAACAAGTACCTCGAGGTTAATTTGACAGACATGCCTTATGGGTTGACAGAAGTCATATCACTTTTCTTGGAAAGATGTCGTGAAGTAACATGATAGACCTTGCTTCAAGCCAATTAACATGTGTTCAAAAAACAAAAATTATCAAAAAGTAACGCAATAGACCTTCGATTAACATGTGTTAAAAAAACAAAAAATGTCAAAAATTATAAAACAGAGACCTCGAGGTTCAACTAATAGGACGGAGCACTATATACATTTAAGCCAATTAAACGTTTACACCTACAAGGCCCAGAGGTTAATTTGAGAACAAGTACTTCGATGTTAATTTGACAGACATGCCTTATAGGTTGATAGAAGTCATATCACTTTTTTTGGAAAGATGTCGTGAAGTTACATGATAGACCTTCTTTCAAGCCAATTATCATGTGTTCAAAAAACAAAAATTATCAAAAAGTAACGCGATAGACCTT